>NC_081409.1:810512668-810722668 GCF_030272615.1 Cryptomeria japonica | reverse complement strand
AGAGAGAGAGAGAATATAATACAATAAGATATCAAAAGACAATATATATCAATATATGTACATACACATACATACACATATGTGTGTGTATATACATAATATATTATATATTATTATATAATATATAATATATTATATATATTATATACATATATATAATATATATTATATACATTTATATAATATATATTATATTGTAAAGTGGAAAATTTGATCTTAGTGACTCCCCACCTAGGAGAGAGAAAGGAAGTAACTAGGATGATTTTCACTTGGGAGATTCTTTACATTCAAAAGAGGGGCTTGAAACCACTAGATCCAAATTCGAGGGAAACAAGGATCTGAATTCCAAGTGGATTTCAAGGGTTGAAGTGTGATTTACCCTCTTTTGTAAATGAGAATGTTGACTTGTTGACTATGTAGGAAAGAGAGATAAAATGAATGTGTTGGGACTCATGAAATTTGAATCGATTTGAGAGGCCCATTTCAAAGAAGGGTAACATTAAGCCAACATCTTCTCCTCGCGTGCCTGTGAAAAGTAAAAGCATTTCAAATTTTTATCCAAATGCAATGGCAGGTAGAATGTCTGTTTTCCCCCTAATTTGGTATTTGAGCAGACAATTAAAACTTCCAAGCAAATGCATTTTGGCGGGCGTAAAGGTTTTAGAACTTTCCAAGCAGTTTCAGTCGCTAGGCATGAAGAACCATTTATCCCACATTGGTGGTGGGGAGGAGAGTTTTAATATTTAAATATAAAGCCCCACGCTAATCAAGTGTCAAAGCTTAAAGGCTTTTGACAAGGCTAGCTCAGCGTTGGTGGGCCCCTGCATGCGTGCACATCTCAAAGTGCCCAAATTTTACAGCAGAAGGGAAAATTAACTAGCGAGCAAGTTGGGCAGGTCAACGGTGATCGCAAATGATCCGACAATGGTCGCTATACCACGATAGAAATATGCCCGTTGAATACTCACTGTGACTTGGCAACAAAGCCCGTGCAGAAAAGGGGTGAGTTAAAGATCGAGCAGATCGTTGAGATCCAACGATAGACCCGAGGAAGGTCAATGGTGGAGTAAAATCTCGGGACTATCAGCGGCTATCATTGTACCGCGGTTGTGAAGTGCCTGGAATGAATACCCTCGCGACATGGTGACCAAATGGTGGGACCCGACAGGCTGGCAACGAAGAAGCTAAAGGGTCGAGCAGGTTGGAGGTGATCGGATGGTGATCCGAGGAAGATCAATGATAGTTGCTTAACCGCGGGGGGAAATGGCTCGTTGAATATCCATCACGACTTGGCGACAAGGCGGGCACAGGTCCAGTGGAGGGTCTGGCCTAAGGTGTGGCAGCGATCCAATGGCGGATGAAGAGGATGACACAAAGTGGGCCCGACAAAAGGGGTGAGTGGCAAAAACCAATTCAAGACTTCGCTACTTAAACCTAGTCCCCAGATCACTAGCATAAAATGCTAACACCCAATACACTAGAGACCTCACGAGTGAGAAGATCCAAAGAAGATCCAATGGTGATCGTTGGGTCGGGATGGGAAAGTACCCAAAATGATTTTCCTCGTGACCCAACAACAAAGTAAGTCTTCATTTCGGCGGTGAGTGCAGGTCGTGCTGAGGTGGCAGGATAGGGACACCAGAGCAAATCAGGGGATGCCACGTGGTGGAGCGCAGAAGGAGGATCAAGGCAAAAGTCAAAGTTAAATGATATAGTCTCGGCTATAGTGCAGAAAATTCAAAAATTAAAATGAATGAAGGGCCTAAGAGATTAATTCACTGGCGAGTTTTTTTTGCCCGAATATACAGGTATTGTATATCGCTGGAAATCACTCGATTCGAGGAGTTCGTTTCTATAGTCAATTGCTGCACATGTCAAATATCTTGAGGGAAGTTTCTTCAAGATTTCAAAAACTTTTTGAGTTTGTCAAAGATGATTTTCTGTAGGCCAAGTGTGTGAGCAGTTAATGTAGAAAGATTTGAGACAGTGGTCATTGTCAGAGATGAAATCTCGAATTCTTCTCTCTTCCTTTTTATTTGGAGGTCTTATCATTTGGTAAGGGTTCCAAAAATTTTGTAAGGAGAGCTCCATATTCTATGTTTCCAGCTCTATGTTTTTCTTCCAGAGTTTGTATAGTCTATTGTCTTCTTTCAAGTAATCGTGTTTTTCTTCTTGTTGTAGGTGTTTTTTGTTGCAGGTTCTTATGTATATAAGGCATGCATAAATTCACACAAGATTGTCTCTACATATGTATTTCTTTGTTACAAATTAAATCCTCAAGGAGGCTAGAATTTTTCATCTCAAGGAGATTGTTGTGATTGTTTGTGGGTATTCTTCAAGGAAGAATTTAAACTCTGTAATCAATCATAAATAATGGAATATGTATTGTAGATATGATGATTTCGTGGATGAGCTAAGTAATGCATTTATGCAAGGCATTAATGCAAGAATGTTTTAATATGAAGATGGACTTGCAGTAGAGGTTCTCATTTACAATTTGATGTATGATTATGTTCCCCTTAGATAAGGCACTGGTCTTGAAAATTCTGGGGATTCTCAGATATTTTTTAAAATCAAGTATCCATTTGCTTTTATGTTTGTAGTTTTAGTTTGTTCCACCTATCTCATGCTTCAACTTATTTGAGATGTCAATGTAGATCTAGCCCATTTGCAGTAACCTCCTAGTTGTTAAGCCTTTTGAGATTCATCTGCTTATTATTGATGCTGCCATATGTGTGTATTGGGTCTGAGTCAATGCATCAAAGGTACACCCACCTAGGTTTTGCAGAGCCTGAATAGTAGAAGGATTCAAATCCTTGTTATGTTGTCCAAGTCTTGAAGTTCTTCATTGTATGAAGTTGGCTATTTCATAGATAGATTGCAGGTGAACTTGGTTTGCTCATTTTTTAGAACAACAAAAATGGTGACTCTGCTGGGGAGAAAATGAACTGTTGAGAATCTCTAGTTAAGAAAAGTTGTTTAATATATAGCTGAGATTATCCCATCCGAGTCACCAACAAAAATGGTGACTTTGCTGGGGAATCCATGAGCCTGGCCAAAGTCATTTGGGGAAGAGTCTTAGAAGTTTACAAATCTAAAAGTTATTTTCAGATTTTAAAGTGTGTGTCCTGGAAATTTTGTTGCTGAGAAATTAAAAAAAATATTATGTGACTATGTTGTGTGAGAACCAGAAATCTAAAAGTGTTTTATAGTGAATATCAATGGTTGAAATTTTATTCCTCTTCAGGGAGGTGGCAACTCTATAAGAACGAACCTGATATTTGGAGATGCTCTTCAAATTTTTAGTCAGAGGTGAAGTGGACAGCAACAGCAAAGATACCTAGGTATTCCTCAAATTTTTATGAGATAACTTTGTTCCTTATAAGGTGAAGCAACTCACCAGGAAAAGGAATTTTAGTTTTAAGGTTACATACTTCATTGAAATAAGTTTTAGTTAGAAATATTGTAAGAAGTATGTCAGGTTTTGATGTTAATGATTGCATGTGTTTTGCAAAGTGTTTGTAGAACATTAAGATGTATTGTCCAAGTAATGGTTCAGTAGATGTTTTAGATTTGATGGATCTAGATGTGGTTTCTAGATCTAAAAATCCTTTGTCAAATCTGAAAGACATTGATAGGGAGATTGAAATACATCTTCAAAAGATCCAAGAAAGGTCCATCTTGTTTTTAAGAAAGAAAGTAGGGAAAAGAAAGGTAGAATCATCATATGTCTTCTATGAAAGATTTAGTCCTGCATTAAATGAGCTTTCAGTTGATGCTAGACCCCTTGAGTCTGTTTGGATTGAGTTGTTCTCAGAGCTTGATGAGCCTGACTCAACCAATTGGTCTTCAACCTTGAGGGAAGAAAGTGTTGCACAAATTAAAGGGTGAATAAATGAATTGAAATGAATAAATCTAAAAATGCACATAATATTGAATACAGTGATGGAGATGAATCCGTGAGTGGAGATGTCTCATATGATGCTGAAGATGATTCTTACTCTCAGCCTGATAGTGCAGATGTGTATTCAAAGCAAGAAGAAAATTGTGAGAACATAAGTTGTTATTCAAATAATCATGAGCCTATTGAGGTTTCAGATTTGAATAATATAGATCATCTTGTTGTCAGTTTCAATCCACAAAGTGTTTGCAACCAAGGTTATGAAACCATGTTGCAACATATTGCAACACTTTATGAGCAACATGATAAAGGTTACGATGTAGGTATTAGTTATTGTAATGATGAAATAAATGTGCATAAAGACATGAGCACAAAAGATTTAATGCATGCATCAGATTGGGACAATGTTTACAACATAGAAGGTAAAGCCAAGGAAAACGAAAATAAAGGAGAAGGTTCACTAAGTAGTGAACAAATCTCACAACTCTTAGCTGTTGATATTTAGATGTATGCATACAGAACTATCCCCAATCTCTCATACCCAACCAATATATGTTTTGATATTGATAATATTTTTGAGGGTGTGAAGTATGATACATATGTTGTTGATTCTCTCCCTATAGTTGATTTAAATAGTAGACAAGGTGAAAATGCATATAAGATTGATAGATGTAATGATGTGGATTCATATGCTGATATGAATTCAAAATTCAAATCATATGTTGATCTTAGTGTTAATGAACCATTACTTGATGATATATTTCCATGTTTGCAAAGTGCTGATAGAAATTGTGATCACCAAGGTGTTGAAATGCAGTCATTTTATGAGGAAATGTTCCTCTCTAGTTTACAAGACAATATTAAGGATGCAAACTAGTGATTGGCATGTGCCTGATGTTCCCAGCTTTCAGAGGGAGTTTGATTACTTTTCTTTTCAGTAGGGAAATAATTGTAAAGGGTATGACATTCCTATGTCATATAGTGATCAACACTTTCAACATCTGTTTGATTTCCAACTATTTGGTGATTACCAGTATGCTAATTTTTCTTTGTGTGATAAGCAGATGAGAAGTTGCAAAGTTTGTGATCAGGTAGATGATAGTGAAAGTTCTAGCTTACCTTCAGTTCATGGTAATTAGAATCATGTGTTTGATAGAGGTAAGCATAGATTTAAGTTTTGATGGATTGGGGCCGTATGTAAGTAATTGGTATCTTTGTATAGTCATTTTGCTTTCAGTTGTGTGGTTTTCAATAAGGAGCCCTGTTGTTTGGGTAGAATAAAGAACCCCTATTTTGGAGAGTAATGCTCATTGATGAATTTAAAGAAGGGAAGTCTCCTATTTTTTGGGTGGTCTGCTCCACCTAAGATTCTAAATTCTTGTGTTGATCTTGCAATCCACCATCCCCAGTCAGAGCCATTATTGGGACTCGTGAAATTTGAGTCAATTTGAGAGGCCCATTTCAAAGAAGGGTAAAATGAAGCCATCATCTTCTCCTCGCATGCCTTGAAAAGTAAAGGCATTTCAAATTTTCAACCAAATGTAATGGCAAGTAGAAAGTCTATTTTCCCCCCAATTTGGCATTTGAGTAGACAATTAAAACTTCCAAGCAAATGCATCTTAGCGGGCGTAAAGGTTTTAAAACATTCCACGCAGTTTCAGTCGCCAGGCATGAAGAACCATTTATCCCACATTGCTGCTAGAGAGGAGAGTTTTAATATTTAAATACAAAGCGCCACGCTTATCAAGTGTCAAAGCTTAAAGGCTTTACACAAGGCTAGCTTAGCGTTGGTGGGCCCCCGTGTGCGCATGCATCTCAAAGTGCCCAAATTTTGCAACAAATGGGCAAATTAACCAACGAGCAAGTCAGACAGATCAACGGTGATCGCAGATGATCCAACGGTGGTCGCTATAATGCGATAGAAAGATGCCCACCGAATACTCACCGCGCATTTGCGATAAAGGACGTGCAGAAAAGGGGCAAGGTAAAGATTGTGCAGATCAGTGAGATCCAACAGCAAACCCGAGGAAGATCAACGGTGGACTAAAATTATGGGACTATTAGTGGCTATCATTGTACCGTGGTTCTAAAGTTCCCAAAATGAATACACTTGCGACATGGTGACCAAATGGTTGGACCCGGTAGGCTGGCAACAAAGAAGCTAAAGGGTCAAGCAGGTTGGAGGTGATCGGATGGTGATCCAAGGAAGATCAATAGTTGTCACTTAACCGCGATGGGCAATGGCTCGATGAATATCCATCGCGACTTGGCGACAAGGTGGGCCCACATCCAGTGGAGGGTCTGGCCTAAGGTGACGCAAAAATTTAGTGGTAGATGAAGAGGTTGACACATGTCGGGCCCGACAGAAGAGGTGAGCAGAAAAAACCAATTCGAGACCTCGTGACTTAAACCCATTCTCCAGCTCGCTAGCATAAAATGCTAACACCCAAAACAATAGAGACCTCGCGAGAGAGAAGATCCAAAGAAGATCCAATGGTGGTTGCTGGGTCATGATGGGAAAGTACTCGAAATGTTTTGCCTCGCGACCTAGCAACAAAGAAGAGCTTCATTCCGGTGGTGAGTCCAATTCGTGCTGAGGTGGCAGGATAGGGACCCCAGAGCCAATCAGGGGGTGCCACATGGTAGAGCGCTGAAGGAGGATCAAGGAAAAAGTCAAAGTTAAATGATATAGTCCTAGCTATAGTGCAGAAAATTCAAAAATTTAAATGACTGAAGGGCCTGAGAGATTAATTCACTGGAGGATTAGTTTTGCCCGAATATACAAGTATTGTATATCGTTGGAAAGCTTTCTATCCGAGGAGTTTGTTTCTATAGTTAGTTGCTACACACATCAAATATCTTGAGGGCAGTTTCCTCGGGATTTCAGAAACTTTTTGAGTTTGTCAGAGAAGGTTTTTTGTAAGCCAAGTGTGTGAGGAGTTAATGCAAAAATATTTGGGACAGTGGTCATTCTCAGAGATCAAATCTCGAATTCTTCTCTCTTCCTTCTTATTTGGAGGTCTTCTTATTTTGTAAGGGTTCTAGAATTTTTGTAAGGAGAGCTCCATGTTCTATGTCTCCAACTCTGTGTTTTTCTTCCAAAGTTTGTATAGTCTATTGTCTTCTTTCAAGTAATGGAGTTTTTCTTCTTGTTGTAGGTGTTTTTTGTTGCAAGTTCTTATGTATATAAGCCATGCATAAATTCACATAAGATTGTCCCTGAATATGTATTTCTTTGTTACAAATTAAATCCTCAAGGAGGCTGGAATTTGACATCTCAAGGATATTGTTGTGATTTTTTTTGGGTATTCTTCAAGGAAGAATTTAAACTCTGTAATCAATCATAAATAATGGAATACATATTGTAGATCTCATGATTTCGTGGATGAGCTAAGTAATGCATTTATGCAAGGCATTAATGCAGGAATATTTTAATATGAAGATGGACTTGTAGTAGAGGTTATTATTTACAATTTGATGTATGACTCTGTTCCCCTTGGATAAAGCACTGGTCTTGCAGATTCTAGGGATTCTCAAAGATTTTTTAAAATCAAGTATCCATTTGCTTTTATGTTTGTAGCTTTAGTTTGTTCCACCTATCTCATGTTTCAACTTAGTTGAGATGTCAATGTAGATCTAGCCCATCTGCAGTAACCTCCTAGTTGTTAAGCCTTTTGATGTTCATGTGCTTATTGTTGATGCTTCCATATGTTTGTAATGGGTCTGAGTCAATGCATCAAAGGTACACCCACCTAGGTTTTGCAGAGCCTGAAGAGTAGAAGGATTCAAATCCTTGTTTTGTTGTCCAAGTCTTGAAGTTCTTCATTGTATGAAGTTGGCTATTTCATAGATAGATTGCAGGTGAACTTGGTTTGCTCATTTTTTAGAACAAGAGAGTGAAATGAGGAGCTATCGATTCTTGATCACGCTGTAACTTCGGATCTTAGGTAGTTAGACTGATACGGATCTACCCTACTAATTTGGAGAAAAGTCATCGAGACCATGCTAAAAATGCACATGGTCCTCCATGAAATCTGTGAAACCAAAAGGGTTCTTCTGCCTCTGTAAATGGAGTCCAAATCTGAAAACTACAGTTGCGCACCTATAACCTACACACACAAAAAGAAGGGAAGAGGGGTTGTGGATAGGGGTTTGCCTCAATCAAACCCTAGTTGATGAATAAACCTTGAAAGAATGTAATTGCAAAGGCTTGAATGTAAACAATGGAAATGTATACCTTGTACATCTGAAATTTGTTGCTGATGGTTGCTTTGCTTCTTGAATGAAATCACAAGTGCTGCATGAAATGGCATGTAGCATGATAAAACCCTAACAAACACATATGCTTGAAAATGAATGTTGTAAATGTTTCTCCAATAGATGAATGAAGAAGACACATGAAGAAGAGGACTTGATGGATTCTTGGAGAAGACCTTTCACTTGAACTTCACCTATCATATCTTTCCTTGTATTTCCCCCTGCAAATGAGCAGATCAACTCCATTTTATACATGCCTCAAACAATGAATTCATCTCACCAAAGATTGACATTAAGGATATTTGAAATCTGGAAATGCAAATAGGACCGAAGGGACCTATCTTGGGGCCACCCTAAGAGGAAGGGACAAGGGTGCCATGCCCCTATCCTAGGGGGACAAGGGCGCGATGCCCCTATCTTGCCCTATCTTGGGGTCTGGAAAGGGTCCTGGGGCCATCTCAGGGCTTAAACAAGGAGAGGTTCAAGGTGAAAATATAGACAAAAGTCTTAGTTGGGAAGGAAGATTTTGTTGCCAAGGTGAGGACCTCAAATGTGGTTAAAATTGCTAGGGTCGCAATTTTATGACACTACATTTAGCCCCCACTTTAGCGCGAGTATGGCTTATGCCAATACTGTCGATAAATTAGAAGAAATAGAAATGAAGATGAGAGATGAGAAGCAATACCACAAGGAGTATAAGACACCACTAATATTGAGGAACAAAAACCCCCAATCTTAGGATCTTAACTCACTCAAACATATGCAAGAACACACAAAACAAATAAGGAACAAGATGCACAAAACAAAAACAAAGCGCAAAAGACACACGATAGAAACAAGATAGAAGACAACAAACCAACTAGACAAAGAGACCTCAATACTCAAATTTCTCAACAACTAATCGGGACACAAAGACCAATGCCATCACATAAACACAAGCAATCACATAAAAGAGAAAATATGACATCATCCATGAACCATCAATACAAAAACTATGGGTTCATGAGAGGAAGGAGAGAGAGAACATCAATACACACTTTGGTGATCCATGAGAAGAAAGGAGAATAAGAGAGAACACATGGACATCTCGCCCCTAAAACTAGGTGATCCATGGAGATAAAGACATGGAAATCTAGCCCCTAGAGTTTGTCTGGGTGATCCATGTAAGGCAGGAGAGTGGGAAAATCGTTAGTTACACCCAACCTCAAGCACGTGTGTGTGCAAGTGAGGTTCGAAGCACCTAATATGAGTCTATGCCCAAGTATGCTACAACCTGTATAGAATGTATAGCACAAGTGTAAAGAAAGGTGTGATATCTCGCTCTAAGAGTCTGTGCTTTGGTTCCAAGAATAATCACCCTACATAAGAGAAACGTGGCGTCATCTTGCTCTAAGAGTCTATTCTCTAGTTTTGAGAATTTCCCACTATACAAGGAAATTGTGATGACATCTCACTCTAAGAGTCTATGCACTGGTTCTAAAAATGCCACACTATACAAGGAAAAAGTGATGACATCTTGCTCTAAGAGGATTCCCTCTGGTTCCAAGAATGTCCCATTGTACAATTCATGAGAGAAGTATGGTACAAAGGAGCAGTGTGGGTGCCCCCCCCTTAACATGTCAACATAGGTTGATGTTGATACCTTAAGGAAAGTAGAACAAGGATACCTACCTTTAGCACAAAGAAGATATCTGTTATGCAACAATGTCATGAATCCAAGCAAGAGAGGGAATACTCTTCAAGAAAAGATAGGATATTTGAAAATAGATATCTTGTTATAAGTGTAAAGGAGATCCTTGGAGGAGAAGAGATCTTTGTTTAAAAGACATCTACCCCCCAAAAGGAGTTGTCTTAGACAAATATAACATCTTCTAGAATGAAGTGCAGAAGAGAAAAAGAATTCAATCCTTCCTCCTATTGCTAGGTGAAAGGGATTCTTAATGAAGGATGACTCACCTTTAATCCGATGGGGATGGGTGAATTTATTGTAGATGTACATTACCAAGTGTGAAAGAGATTGTAATCAAGGACTTACACCTCTTGTATAAGAGAGAACCCTTGAGTAAACAACAACAATTCCACACAAGGAATGACATCAAGTAATAAAACTCACACCATCCTCAACATAGGAAAGGGTGGATCCTTAGAGGGAGCAGGATCATTGCCCCCTAGGCTAAGGGACAATGAGAAGAGCTTACACAATCTTCTAGAGAGAGAGTAAACATAAGAAAATGAACAATGTACTTTCATGAATGCATGGAAGGAAAGACATTAGTATATGTAAAATACATGTCTCAAGAAGTGGTAATCTTCAAATAGGAAGAGAGAAAAAGCAACACATATTCCCCAAGGGGGATTAATCATAAAAACATACCATTGTAAGAAATGATAATCACATATGAAAGTGCATCCCCTAAAGGAAACAAGGATACATGAGATAAAAAGAAAGAAAGAGAAAGGAGTAAAAATCCTTGCCCTCCAAGTGAGGAGAACAAAGAGAAACATTACACATATTCTAATGGTAAGTATTGGCAAGTGATATGCCTTCCTAGTGGAACAAATCCTTGCAAGAAAGGGATACATACTTCTCAAGAGATCATTCCATGCCAAGTGGCATATCCAACTTGTGAATAATTGAGACCATAGAAGAGGTAAGGTTTTCAAGAGAATGAAGGAAAATGAAAAAGTGCACTACTCATTAAAGAAACTACCCTCAAGCAAAGAGGAAAACCCAAGAAAAATTATATGCTCACATAGGAATGATCCTTATGCAAGAAAAGAGATCTAATAATGTATAATGCACCAAGATAGAGATGAATATATAGAAAGAATGAAGAGAAATAAATTTCATGTTGCTGCCCCAAAGTATATAAAGATGAAACAACACCACCACAAATGATAAAAATCCCCCAACTAAGTGGACTATTTATGTGATAAGGGTGAGGAGCAACAAAAAGAGAAAAGAAGCGCTAAGGCACTATTTTGATGTCAACAAAGGCAGCTAGATCTATTGTAAGAGAAATTTGTGCAAGATCATATTGCTTTTGAACAAATTTCTTAAATGCGTAACATTTCCCAAGAGAATGTGAATGTAAATTATGAAAAAGGCAATATTCAATTCCTTCTACTTGCTTAAGATTTTTGTTTTTATTTTGAGGAGGGAAGGAAATGTTCTTATCACACTTCAATCTCCAATAGATTCTTGCAGCCAATCGTTCAGGGTGATAAATATGGTCTTGACATAAAGGAGAAGGATTGTTAGAAGAAGAAGGATTATTATCCACAGCTTTAATTTTGCCATTGTCTATGCCATCTTGAATAGATTTTTAAAAATTAGGGAAAACAGTAGCATTATGGTCATGGGTTTGATGAAATGAACAAAAAGGAAGTTTTGAAGAAGAAGCATTCTTGTGGGCTCTTCTAATTTTTTGTCTTTTAAGATAATTTTCAAAATTTTGGAGCCTAAGGAGTTCATCCATAGAAAGAGGAGCATCATTTCCCATGATACTCCTTCTTCATCTACAAATCCTTTATTTCCAAGAAATTCATGATCCCATTCCTCCATCTAGTCAATTGCAACATTCTTATAATCTTTGCTTTCATATAATCACAAAACAAGGTTTTAAAGGACAAGGAATTGGGAAATTTGAGCAAGGAATTCATGTCCCTATAAACCTTCCTACACAAACTACTACACTAGTCTAGTTCAATCATGAAAACTCAAATGCAGTGATAACAATCCTAATTACACTCAATAAAGACATGAAAACAAGACATTCAAGATTGAAAACTAAGCAAACCAAATGCAGACTTGAATGTCTCCTTCATGTGGCTCCATTGTCCTTCTTTCTCCTTCAAATAGCTTTGTTTGTGGAACTCACCTTTAAGTGCATAAGTATGATATGAAAGCAAGTAGACAAGATAGTGCAAGAATACTAGAAGCGTGATTGATTCGACTAGGGATCAGGGATTCAAAAAAGTGATAAGTTGGGATTGAAGAAATTCATCCAATTTATAGACAAATTGGAGAAAAGATCAAATTAGCATGAAGAGATTCAAATGGAAATTTCAAATCAAGAATGACAAATATGACAAATTATGACAAATTTGCACTTTCTATGCAAGATTGATTGATTGATAATTCATGACAATTTATGACAAATTTCTATGTCAAAATTGATTGATTGTCAATTATGAAAAATTATGACAACTTGGAATGTCATTCCCATGAAATTAGGAGAAAAATAGGAGAAAATAGATGAATTAGAAATTAGGAAATTAGGAATTAGAAATTGATGAAAATTAGGAATTAAGGAAAATTAGAAAATGGAGAGATTAGGAATTAAGTGAATTAATTAACAATTTTTCATTTATTAATCAATTCACAAAGAGGGAGGAATTAGTTAGCCAATTAAATAAACATTTAATTGCGACACAAAGACCTAGGATAAATCAACTATTTAACCTAGAGGGAGAAATGACAAACAAGGTTAAATGATTAAATCATGAAACCCTAGAAGGTGAATTAGCAATGCAAGGATGACAATTAGGTCTTGACAAAGGATAATTGATATTGATTCAATTTGATCATGATTCTGACTGACAAAGGACCAATGCTGACAAACGATTTGATTGATAAATGCGCCAATTGATGAGGAACAATGACTAATTGATCCAAATTGACACGATTGAGAAAGACGATGATCGATGACAAATTGATGGCAAAATGACAAAATTGACAAGAAGACAAGGATCGATGACAAAATAGATTGCAAAATGACAAGATTTGAAAATGACCACAATCGATGACAAATCGATCGCAAGACAACAAGATTGAAAACGACAACAATCGATGACAAATCGATCGCAAGATGACAAGATTGATAACGACAATGATCGATGACAAATCGATCATAAGATGACAAGATTGATAAGAGGACAAAACCCTAATTCCATCATCGATTAGGATTGACGATGTCCAAAATGAAATCGAATTGATGATGTCAAAATATGACAAATGAGCACGCACATTGATGCGACAAGATAAGATCGACCAAAATCATGACAAATATTGTTATCGACAAGACCAAATTCGAAAGCGAGACAAATGAAGAATGCAGAAGAAGGACTCGATGCTCACAAATGATAAAGACCAAGTGCGAATCATAGGAGAAATGTTAATGCAGTGCAAAAACCCTAAAATAAGGCAATACGCAAATGTCAAAGTATGACTTTGCAAGCGTTGACCATTTTTAGATGTCTACATTTTGCCCCTCTTTGAGACAATGCGATTTCAAGCGTTGTTTCAAAGAACAATAATGAAAATGCCCCAAACACTGACAGTGACATATGCATGCCCCCTCGAGGAATTGGCCGGAAACATCCAGAAAAGAGGCCAAGCGATCGATAAGAACGACAGAAGATGATAGGATCAAACAGAGTGACAAGCAGAGATCGGATGCATGAAGGACAAGCAATTGATGGTGCAAAAGACCATGACCAACATGAGATGGAGAGAGTGCACGTCCATCTATGCACTGACAAAGATCTATAAAAGAGACAAAGAAAGGGAAAATTGCTCATTTGCACTAGCCAAAGAGGAGAATTTGTTGCTCTGGAAAAGGAAACTTGCAGAGAGATGGTGAACATTCCAATGGCAGATCACCTCAGGGAATGTGTACACACCTACAGATGACTGAATGACACGGGAGCAGTGGTATGTATCTCAAAAACCCATATTGTCAATTTTATGAATTTGACTTGCTTGCGGGACATTACAGGGCCCACAAGGAATGCAAAAACTGACTTCTGCACCTGTGTGAGTGCATCCTATGCTTGTGTATGATATTCTATGCTTGTGTAGGGTACACAGGCACAGTTTAATAAAACACAGGCGCAGTTGTGCACTAGGAGCTCAATTTTAGTCAAAAACAGCATGCGAATGATCCAAAAAGGGGGCATAAGAATAGGATAGGTCAAAATAGATGAAAAACACCCTGATTTGGACATGAAACAAGGAAATGTAGCCCATAGGAGCAAACCCTAAAACTGACAAAATGTGCCCCAATTGTGGTGCAGAGTCGACAGTATCCATTGATCACGCGGGAGAACCGACCAGACTACTTCATGTTACGACATAGACTTAGGAGCACAGACAGAGATACATTAGTAGGACTTGGAATATACTATATCACATTCATGCCCGAGATTAGGGCAAACACAGGACTACTAACCGCATTGGCAGAGCGATGGCATTTAGAGACTTCCTCCTTCCATCTGGCGACTGGAGAGGTGACGGTGACACTAGAGGATGTATGGCGTATCCTCTGCATTCTGATTCATGGAGAGATGATAGAGTATGACCCAGTGACAGGGAGAAACACTTTGTGTAGATTATTTGAGTGCGACGTAGATGATTTGGATATCATAGAGAGGGAGATTGGCTGGGAGACTATGGCATCAGAGTATGATTGACGATATGTGGTGATAGCAGTGGTGATAGCATGCCTACTAGTAGGAGACAGATGAGGACATGGATTCCATATTGGATGGGGAAGAGTGCTAGAGTGGATGGCGACAGAGGGTATGGTGTATGCATGGGGACCATGTGTACTGGCTATGCTATATTTTCAATTGCATCAGATAGCATATCAGGGAGTTCAGACCTTGAGCTGTGGAGTCACATTGTTACAGGTATGGGCATTTGAGCACATAGCCATATGTCGACCAATTGCAGAGAGACAGGTAGTACCACATTGACCATATGTGTATTGCTATGAGGGAGCACTGAGACAAGGTCATTTTGAATACATACTGTATTGGTGACATGAGCTAGACAGATTGAGAGAGTTCACATGGAGGCCATATCTTGATTGCCCTAGATGGTCAGATGATAGTGATGAGCTACCGTATTGCAGACAGGAGAGATACCTGATTGGGTGACCAGTGAATCACCAGAGAGTGATTGAGATGTACCTATTGGAGAGAGTCAGACGACAGTTTGGAGAGAGGCAGGATATACCGAGAGGGACTGCTCACTTTGCCCGATCTCAAAGAGAGACGAGTCAGTGGGGGAGGATGATTCAGCCACACATAGCATATGCTAACTTCTCATAGCTACAACAGAGACAGTGGGATTGGAGATCAGATGTGGTGGACGTCGGGATGATAGAGGAGTATGAGCGATGGTTTGCATGACGACGACTAGTGCCATTGAAAGATCTTGATATTCCGATACCGAGGAGACAGGAGGACTTCCCACTTGCAGGAGAGGAGGAGGGAGATGATGAGGATGAGGAGGATGAGGGGGATAAGGGGGATGATAAGGGGGATGACGAGGATGGAGATGATGAGGGGGATGACGATTATGAGCCAGACTCAGCTGATCAGGAGTCATTGCAGGATATACCCATAGAGCTGGAGACAGCGAGGATAGAGGAGATGGAGATGTGCAGGGCTACCATAGCGAGTCAGCATGATCACATTGCGACATTAGAGAGATAGAATTCTATCTTGAGGACAGAGTAGGATCAGTTCAGAGAAGAGATAGCTAGACTTATAGCAGCTCGAGATACAGCAATAGCGCAGGCACAGCGAGAAGAACAGAGAGTCACTGAGTATATTGGGTCAATTAGGGATGCCAGTGCATGTGAGATGGCACAGATGTTGGTAGAGACCAGAGAGGAGATATGCCATTGGAGGACACTATATGAGAGTGCAGTTCCACCAGAGCAGAGAGCATCGTCATATCGGGCACGATCAAGGACAGAGAGCAGGCCACGCTCTCGGAGGTCAGTGAGCAGCATGGGGGTGAGTGGACCTATGAGACCACCACAACCAGGACCAGGGGCAGGAGGGACATCATCCTTGAGACATGGCAGGGATGCGGAGGACAGAGGGAGCACCCAGTGACAGAGGCACGTGCTCCTTATGACAGACAGATGTAGTTTGACATTATGTAGTCAGCCTGCGGGCCATACTTAGGACAGATAGTCCAATTTTGTACTCCGATATTATTTGGACATATGATATAATATGCATCGATATGATGGGATGCAATGTATTATGACTTATGTTATTTTCCATGTATGGATGGTGTATGCACTATTTATTGTGGAACATGTATGGATACATTTTTTTTTTATGTGTTTTTGATGCATTTATGATATGAAATGGATAAAATGCTTGATGTGATGCTTGATGTAATGCAAATGTACTAACCGATGAATGCAGGATGCAGCTTATGTTTTTGGAGATCAGAGCACTAGATCGAACTGACTATCCAAACTGACGGAAGAAATGTTAGTAAGAAGAAATGAGACAGAGGACAATTAGAGGTGAAGAAAAACTTGCTTTCACTAATGCACTTTGTAGGTGAGAGCCTTTATTTAATGTAGCAAAATGGATGCGTAGCATCATGGCATTGAAGGCTAGAGCTGAAATGCAACCCTTTTTGCAAAAGACAGACACATCGCAGACAAACAACAATCACAACAAAAAAGAAAGGGACCATGAACCATCCTGGTCACTCTAAATCACTCAGTGACATCATCGAGCAACATAGGAAGATGATCAAAGCCAAAGATAAATCAGTAAAAAGATAGGATGCACAAATTCCAACAAGTAAAACAAACATCTTGATCTTCATTGTCAAAAGTTGAAAGTGTTGATAGGACGATCATGCTCTCTGGTTTCAGGGAATGCGGTACCCCGTCTAAGACAGGACACAGTCTAGTTTTGAGCATACCACACCTTGTATAAGACCCATGATAGTGTGCCAAGGACAAACGATATTGGTGTCGATGTTCGATTCAGAAGACAATTGTAATCAGTTTGAATGTCTGGTTTGATTGAAAAAGCTCATCTGTTAAATGCGTGATTTGCAGTAAAGCGCAGTGTTCGTGATTGAGAGTCGTTGGAGGTATGCTCAGCAAGCTGTCTATGCACAAAGGGGATTTTTTTTGTTTTGCTTTTCGAGTTTTTACAAAAAAAAATTGTGTTCATTTTTTCAGGACTTTATTTGACTTTTTAGGGATTATTTCAGGACATTTTTTTTATTTTTAGGGATTATTTCAGGACATTTTTTTTATTTTAGGGATTATTTCAGGACATTTTTTAATTTTTTTTGAATTATTTCAAGACATTTTTTAATTTTTTTGGATTATTTCAGGACATTTTTCAATTTTTTTGAATTATTTCAGGACATTTTTCAATTTTTTTGGATTATTTCAGGACATTTTTCAATTTTTTTGAATTATTTCAAGACATTTTATTTATTTTTAGGGATTATTTCAGGACATTTTTTAATTTTTTTTGAATTATTTCAGGACATTTTTCAATTTTTTTGGATTATTTCAAGACATTTTTTAATTTTTTTGAATTATTTCAGGACATTTTTCAATTTTTTTGGATTATTTCAGGGCATTTTTCAATTTTTTTGAATTATTTCAGGACATTTTTCAATTTTTTTTGAATTATTGCCCCCAGTGTCTCGCAAAGCAAGGAATATGATAGGTGAATAAACAGGCTTGCTGAAATGTTGGTGGATAGAGGGAAGATAAAGGCCTTTTATCATGGAGACAATACAGATGCAATTTTCAAGGGCTATTGCGTGATAGGACAAGCGACTGGATATGACAATGTAAAGCAGGAACATGGCATGAGGTGTCAAGAGGTTTTTGAAACCATGTTTAAATTTTGCGTCCTTATGTCAGATCAAGATCAAGGTGTGAAAAAGAGTGTATGGATAGTGATAAGATATGGATAGGATAAGCAAGACCAAGAATGGATATAGGACATGGACTGAAGGTCGGGATAGGATACGGGATAGTGGCAGAAAGTTGCAATAAGCTAGGGAATATGGATGAAAGGTTGTAATAAGCAAATGGATAAAGGCCAAAAGCTATGATAGACTGAAAGCTGCAAACAAGATACATGATGCTCATGACGATCCTCAGCCTTGTCAAGATCAAAGGTGGAAAGGGAAACTGGACATGAGGGACAATAGGATATGAAGGGGTAATGACATGGTATGATAGGATAATGAAGGGCAATAGGATATGAAGGAGGAAACCTGCCCCCAAGTGTGGTATGCAAGAAGTTCATAGATTATGCATGATGCCTATTTGCCAGGTTTTCATCACGATACTTGCCCAAGGCACCTGTTTGCCAAGTTTTCACTAGTGGACGAATTATTTTTGCTTTACTTTTTTCTCTTGTCTTTTTTTTTTCTTTTTTTTTTTTTTTTGACTTTTTCAATAGAAGATGGACAAATGATAGGGGATGGAAGAAGGACTCAAGCGTCTTTTTTTTTTTTTTTTGGATAGTAGCCTTGAAAAAAAAAATGGACCATGACCTTTAAAAGTATGCTTAAAGACGTTGGTAGGATAAGGACATGGAAAATAAGATGAAACTAAGGCGAGGATTTATGCAAAGGATTGGACCAGAGGGATGGAAGGATGGAAAATATGCATTGGATAATGGATAGGTTATTGGAATAATTGGGCTTGACTGGATGGAAATGAAGGCAAGATCGACATTGGCACACACCTTGAGGGGTGATGGATTGATGGAGGAAAGATGGATCTCAGATTGTGAGATTTGGATGGAGGAATAGCTTGGGATTTTGGGACATAAGGGCCCAAAATGGAAGAAGGAGGTGATGGAGAAATAGACTTGGATGGTTTGGATGGAGGAATAGCAATTTAGATGCCAATTTTTATGTTTCTTTAGGCTTTTGTGCTTCAAGGAGCCGCTTAGGGATCCACATGGTTTTTGATTTTTCATACTTTTGTGGTTCCTTAGAGTGCATTGCTTGCACAAGGGATTTAGGAACCCATATAGATTTTAACTTTTGTTTTTAAGCAATGGGCCTTTGTAACCTTTTGGATTTTTCCTTTTCTTTTTGGCTCATATTTTTCTTTGCTTTGACATGTTGATTAGATTGGACATGTTGATCCTTGAATACATGTGGATTTCTAGACTTATGACTTTTATAGTTGGCATCCAAATTGCTTGGAGGGGGAAAGGAATGCATGGATGGATATGAATGAAATGGACTTCTTTTGGATGGATGAAATTTACTCAAGGATGTATGCCTTTGCTGACCTTGCATAGAGAATGAAGGAATATAAGGACCTAAGATGGATGGAAAGTATGATGGGGAAGGTGTATGTTTTGATTTTGATGGAGGGATACCAATGTCTTGAGAGTGAGTTGTGTAGACATGACCCTTAAGATCTTCTTTGATATGGAGGGGTTCTTTCTCATGAAGGTCTACTCCTTTGCCTTTATGAATATCTTGACTTGTAGGATACTCTTTTCTTTGGGAAGAAGACGCGAGTCCATTATGAGGTGGATATGATATGAGAGAAATAATGAGATCTTGAAGTGGATCGGATTGCACCAAAGTGGAAGAACCCATTATGCATGTTGAGGGTTCATGAACATCTTGCACTAACACATTAGAATCATGAGTGGGATTAGGATCATGAGGGGGACTAGGATTGTGTTGTGGACATGGTTCAATGACAGGCTCTTCAAGAGATGGAATGGGAGGAATAATGGGATCATTACGAAGAAATACAATCTTGGAGTGTATATGGAGCATTAAGACAAGGAGATGGAGGAACAAAAGGATCTTGTGGAGGATTTAAAGGAATAATTTGATCTTGACAAGGAGGAAGATCATTGGAATCCTCTTTAAAGGTGCTTTGCTCTTGACTTTTAATGGGATCATCGGAAAGGATGGAAGGGATATCTTGATCTTTCTTAGGAAGTGGAATGTCAATGGGATTTGAAAGGACATTTTGTTCATGAAATGGAAGGGGATCGTTTGGGATTGGATGGACTAGGATATCTTGAGCTTGCTTGGGAAATGGAGTGTCAATAGCACTTTGGATAGGATGGACAAGAATAGGGGAATTGTCATGAGTGTCTAGGTAGATGGGGTCCTGGTCAACAATTGGATGGGATGATAAGGTTTCAGGATCTTGATCTTGATTTTCTTTAGGACTCATTTCTTCGTGCTCTAATTTATCCTCTTGACATGGTGTTGGACTTTGGATATGCATGGGGGATTCTGACAAGGGATCAATGTTTTGGCATGAAGGAAATGCACTTTGAACATTTGTGATGGATTCTGGCAAGGAATCAATGCTTGAACATGAGGAAGAGGGACTTCGAATGGGGTCCTCTAAAATAGGTAATCTCAATAAAGTGCATGGTGGCATTGGGTCTAGTATTTCCGAAACATGACAAGGATGTGCATCATGAATTGGATTATCTTGGCAATAAATTATGGATAGCCCTTGAATAATTTCATCCTTGGGTGTATTGTTTGATGAGGATAATATGGAAAGTTCTTGTGAAACTTCTAAAGGTGTAGGGATAGATGGCACTGGAGAGTCCATTTGTTTGCGGGGGGATGAGGCATTGCTAGACATAAGTGTATTATCTTGATCTTCTTCAAAGAACTCACTTGGTAGGTTCCTTAAGAGCATTGCAATAAAGCCACCTTTCTTTCGAGGTTTTGACATGGTTGTATTTGGAATTTGAACGTGTTTTTGGTTTGATGTCATGTTTTGATATTGGACTTGGTTCAATTGTTGTAACATGTTTGAAACTTGGCTTGGTGTGTGCTGTAACCTTTATTTTTGAATGTTTGGTTGTGGTTGTTGACATTGATATTCCACCATTGGTTGAACTATTTTTTGACATTGTATAGTTTGTTGGACATATTGTTGAAATTGGACCATTGGTTGTGTTGGTTGTATATGTTGGACCATTGGTTGTGATGGTTGAAAATTTGATTGATAGTAAACACCACCTTGTTCTTGTTGTGGAGGCACATAATGTTGAAATCGATGTTGTCTCTTTTCTTGAAATTGTTTCATCATCTCTATTTGGGAGAGGAGAGCTGGTATGTCTGATCGTTCAAGAAGAGATCTTACATCAATTGGCTCAATCTTTGGATTTCGACCTGGAAATTTTTGAAACATTTTGGACATTTGTGATCTATTCTTCTCAATTTTTTTCACTCTTTGTTCCAATATCTCCTCTTCTTGAGCTAGTTTCTCCTCTAGTTTTTGTATTTGGACATTTACATCATCATGATAAGTTTGATCCAAGTTCTGAGACATGTAGAGATTGGATTGACATGATTGATTGCTCAATTGTGATGACATGGCTTTGTAAGAAGGTTGAGACCTCATTTCAACAAACATGTCACTATGCAAATGCAATATTTTTTTTTTTTCAAGGATGATGTATGATATGCAACTAAATGCAAACTAAATAGATGGAAATGCAATCTATGGCAAGAATGCAACCTATGTTTTTGTTCTTTTTTCAATATTTTGACAAACTTATGAATGCAATTCTAAAAATGAGACCCTTAGGAAATTGAAATGATGCCTAGACCTCAAAGGACAAAAGGACCGAGTGACAAAAGGACAAAATGACAATGTCTCCCCTATATGCTTGGATACTAAGCTAGGTTTGACCAAATGACATTGATGACAAAAAGAGAAAAGGTTTGATAAGGTCTAGACCTCCTAACAATGACTTAGGGTTTATCAAAGATTTGGATTACTCAAGTATGACAAAACCTAGTTTTGACACTATATGCAAAGGGACAATTACTATGCAAATGACCCTAATATGATATGATAATGACCTAAGCTTAATGAAGGGACCTAGGGTATGTAAATGTGACCTAATGTTATGAGGAAAAGGATGCAAATGCAAATGTATGACAATGTCAACCTAAGGCAAAACCTAAGGTTGAATTATGAAATGGTATTACTCTAATGCAAGAGGACACATGCAAATGAATGACCCTTATTGATATGCAAAGGAGTATGACCTAGATGAAACCTAACCCTGGGTAGTTGACAATGAATTTGCAAAATGCAAACCTAGGATGAACCTAGATCTAAGTGACATGAATGTTGAGGCAAGATTTTGAAAAATGTTTGACAACCATGTTTGAAGATGTTCTGAACTTTGTTGGATGAAATGTTCTTGTGTTTAACCTTGTTTTGAATCAATTTGTCTTGTTTTTGAAATGAGATACAATTCAACTTTTGACAAACAAAGAAGACAAGATATTTCAACTTAGACTCAAGACAATCATGCTCATTCACACATTTCTTATGGTAGGCAAGGACATTAGGTACTTGAGAGGTAGACTCGTTATGGTATTCAAGGAGAATACATAGATGCTTGACCCCACGGGCTCCCCTCCATGGCACTCACTTCTCAGGGTAGCCAAGCATCAGTCCCCATGGAAATCTCCCCATGGTGAACTTAGTATCTCTTCCAAGTATCCGAACTTGTCCTTCTCAAGCAACTAGAAGGATTTTTGGCCTCTAAATACAAGGTGTTTAGTAAGGATTTCTATTAAGCATTACTCCTTGGTGTCACGCAAGAGTGATTGAGACATTAAGCCCACCAAGATACCAAACAAATGTAGTCACGCAAGAACAATTTAGACCGTGAGGTCCTACTTAGATGTTGATATGAGAAAGAGTTCAAGGGTCATCACTTCCCAAGTAACTGCAATTCCCACGTAACCCTTCCTTCAAAGCTTTCGCCCATCAGGTATTTATTTATAGTGAGTTAGAATGCCAGGGTGCTCTAGCTGTGCTCACTTTGGGTCGTTCCCTTCTCACGATTGTCACTTGCTTGCAAAAGAAAGCAAATGGTCGGGAAGGCAGGCCCTCTAAAGGTAACAAACAATTTGAGCCATGAGAATGGTATCGAAGATCTGGATTTCTGATCACCCTAAGAAGGATGAGAGCATACTCTCCTACTCCAATGTCAAACTCGACAATCAAAGCAAACACACGTTCATTCCATCCTAATGAGCAATAATACTAGGTGCCTAATTATGAATCACAAACACAAAAGTTCGGTTGAAATACAAGGCAACCTGCAAAATCACCAAGTTAGAAGTTTGATTTGTTTGGTCTTTGACTAGCGAACTTGCAAAAAATTCATTATTAGTTTGTGAAATAATTCTTTGTCAAGCGTTTTGCCACAAAGCTACCAACAATGTTAGAGAATCAAGAGAAATGAATCACCATCAAAATTAATCCATAAAAGTTGTGATTCTTTGTCCTCTTAGATTAATCTATGTGAAATTTATCAAATTTACCACCCTAGATTAATCTAGATAAAATTTGCATGAATGCATGATTAATTTGCCAAGCTAAATTAATCTAGATGAAGGTTGCATGATTTTGTTTTTGAAAATTTTGACCACTTACAGTAGCATAATTAAAAATGTCATAAATTCCTCAATATTTATCCAAATCACAAATCGTAAGATGATCTGGAAAGGTAAAAACGTGATCTAATATACCCAGAAATCGTTTATTTAAATTCTGCACGAAATTGTTTACGTGATCAATTGATTATGACTGGTTTTTTTTTTTGAGAAGAAAAATCTGCAACTTCTCCACAAAAAAATCTACCACTTCACAAAACATTCAAAAAAAAATATTAGATCCAAGCATGTTCATGTCGGGTTCACCAATCAATGTAGATAGGAATCTGGAAATCATCAAAGCAATATAAACAATAGTCTAGTTCAATCACGAAAACTCAAATGCAGTGATAACAATCCTAATTACACTCAATAAAGACATGAAAACAAGACATTCAAGATTGAAAACTAAGCAAACCAAATGTAGACTTGAATGTCTCCTTCATGTGGCTCCATTGTCCTTCTTTCTCCTTCAAATAGCTTTGTTTGTGGAACTCACCTTCAAGTGCATAAGTATGATATGAAAGCAAGTAGACAAGATAGTGCAAGAATACTAGAAGCGTGATTGATTTGACTAGGGATCAGGGATTCAAAAAAGTGATAAGTTGGGATTGAAGAAATTCATCCAATTTATAGACAAATTGGAGAAAAGATCAAATTAGCATGAAGAGATTCAAATGGAAATTTCAAATCACGAATGACAAATATGACAAATTATGACAAATTTGCACTTTCTATGCAAGATTGATTGATTGATAATTCATGACAATTTATGACAAATTTCTATGTCAAAATTGATTGATTGTCAATTATGAAAAATTATGACAACTTGGAATGTCATTCCCATGAAATTAGGAGAAAAATAGGAGAAAATAGATGAATTAGAAATTAGGAAATTAGGAATTAGAAATTGATGAAAATTAGGAATTAAGGAAAATTAGAAAATGGAGAAATTAGGAATTAAGTGAATTAATTAACAATTTTTCATTTATTAATCAATTCACAAAGAGGGAGGAATTAGTTAGCCAATTAAATAAACATTTAATTGCGACACGAAGACCTAGGATAAATCAACTATTTAACCTAGAGGGAGAAATGACAAACAAGGTTAAATGATTAAATCATGAAACCCTAGAAGATGAATTAGCAATGCAAGGATGACAATTAGGTCTTGACAAAGGATAATTGATATTGATTCAATTTGATCATGATTCTGACTAACAAAGGACCAATGCTGACAAACGATTTGATTGATAAATGCGCCAATTGATGAGGAACAATGACTAATTGATCCAAATTGACACGATTGAGAAAGATGACGATCGATGACAAATTGATCGCAAAATGACAAAATTGACAAGAAGACAAGGATCGATGACTAAATAGATTGCAAAATGACAAGATTTGAAAATGACCACAATCGATGACAAATCGATCGCAAGACAACAAGATTGAAAACAACAATGATCAATGACAAATCGATCGCAAGATGACAAGATTGATAACGACAACGATCGATGACAAATCGATCATAAGATGACAAGATTGATAAGAGGACAAAACCCTAATTCCATCATCGATTAGGATTGATGATGTCCAAAATGAAATCGAATTGACGATGTCAAAATATGACAAATGAGCACGCACATTGATGCGACAAGATAAGATCGACCAAAATCATGACAAATATTGTTATCGACAAGACCAAATTCGAAAGCGAGACAAATGAAGAATGCAAAAGGAGGACTCGATGCTCGCAAATGATAAAGACCAAGTGCGAATCATAGGAGAAATGTTAATGCGACGCAAAAACCCTAAAATAAGGCAATGCGCTAATGTTAAAGTATGACTCCGCAAGCGTTGAACATTTTTAGACGTCTACGCAATTATTATAATGCACAAGTAAATAGTGTTAGGTGTTCATATATGTAATACTAAGTGAATTTTTTGGTGACAATATGTTCAAGTATTAAGGCAAGTGTGCTTGAAGACTAGGTGTGCCAATTGACCATGATTGGTAGAGGGTTCAAAAATGGGTATTTAGGACTTTTTTAACAAATATGCTTAAAAAAGCTATCAAAAATAATGATGGCTAACTGAAATCTTAGTTATAAGCAGGCAAGCCTAGAATTTGACGGTCACCTCTACTTGTCATATGAATTTTTTATGACTGTTTAGTCATTTCAATGCCTTTCATTTGACGTTTTAAGAAAAATATTAATTGTCAAAAAATATAAAAGTAGAAGATTGAAGCCAAAATCATTGTCTTATGAGAAAATAATGATGAATTAGTAATATATGCAAAAATCTTAAATTTACTAAATAAGTTTCTAAATTAATACACTAATATATATTAAATGATAATCAATTAATAATTACTAATTTAGTAATAATAAACATTAAAATTTTAAAAATGTTATGACAAGTTTCTATAACAATCTTATTAAATATATTCAAAAAATTAAATTGACTAAGTTTCTAAATTGATATATAAAAAAATAGAATATATTGTAAAAAATCATATTAAAATATTTTATCAATTATATTTTATCATTTCAATTATGACAAGTTTCTAAATTCATATGAAAAAATAGAACTATTCTAAAAAAATCATATTAAAATATTATAAAATTAGAAACAACTACATCCTTCCATATTCTAAATCCTTCCATTTCAAAATATTCTAAATAAATTTGTATTTTTATAATAAACATTCTAAACTAATATATATATTACCTACTATTTTTTTTTAAAATATTCTAAATAAATTTGTATTTTTATAATAAACATTCTAAACTAATATATACGTTACCTACTATATTTTTTTACGGTTTATTTATAATTTGAAGTGTCATCTATATGGTTTTAGAAAAAAATAGCATGTCAATACATACGTTGTACTAATTTTTTAAGCTATCAAATACGGTTCAAAAGTGAAAAAACGGCCATTTTGCCTGTCAAATTCCAGGCCTGTAAGCAGGTAAGTGATCATAAAAGATATTATAAAAAAATAAAAATGTTTTTGACATTGTTATATCAACTTTTGAAAAATGCCAAATTAAGATTACATGACTACAAGATTCTCTACCCTTATAGAAAACAAAAAATCTACAGAAATGAATATGTAAACTCTTATTCATTTTAATAGATTAAATCAATGTATTTTGTTACTGGTTATATACAAAATATATATATAGACAAAGAATACAGTTTTTCACGTGATTCAAAAGGTACAGAAGCATCTGGTGGGCACAACTGGACGACAGACTTGTGATAGTGGCGTTCCTTATCTGACTTGTACAATTACCACATAAAATTTCTGTCGTCCACCTTCATCTTGTGCTTTAAAATCTGTAAAATCTATCTACAGCATAATTTGTCTAGAAATGTGGAAAGGAGTTTAGACCATTATAAGGGACCACTGATTCAAAATGTACGAGAGTTTCGGGTCGCCACAGCTGGATGATAGGCTTCTGATAGGACCACTCTTTTAGTTGGCTGCATACCTAATTCCCTTGCCACTAGCGTTTATTTCAGTCGTCCCCATCACCACCTTATCTAGTGCATTAACAGTCTCTCACTGATGTACTGCTTCAGTCGTCCCCACCTTCATATCGTGCTTTAAAATCTGCAAAATCTTTAGAAATGTGAAGAAAAGTTTACACCATTAAAGGGGACCACTAATTTTCTGGTTGTCACAGCTAGACGATAAGCTTAATAATGGCATTTATTTCAGTCGTCCCCACCACCATCATTACATTCAATAACACCTCTTCCACACATTCAAAATAAAGCTATACTAGAAATGTAAACTAAATGTATTTCCATGCTTCACAAACTTGACAAAAACAAGAAAAAACAAAATATATAAATCAAAACCAAACCCTAAAAATATATCATTATATCGTCAAGTTTAATTTAAATTATTTACAAATTTCATATAATTTTATGTAAAAATAGATTTAAAGAAAATTTACAAAATGAAAGAGATCATTATAGACACATTGGGTAACTGAAATGTTTCATAAGTTTGAAACTCATGAACATTTGAAGGTGCTTTGAATGGTGATCCCCATGCTTGTTCTTAATCCAAATTTTGTCCTTGTCCACTTGATCTCTCTTTTTCGCCCCACACCAAATTTTTCCATATCCTCCTTTCTACATCCTAAATCTATCAATACAAAATAGGGACATATTTGAAAAAAGCTACATTCTTCACACCAAACCACCTTTACGATTAAAAAATAGATTTCTTCATATCAACCCACATTTATCTAATTTATAAAGGTGCATGAATACTTTTATTATGAATTGTTTATAATTTCTTAGAAAATCTTAAAATCTTATATCTGATGACTATAGAATTATATTTAGACAATTAAAAGAAAAAACATTAAATTTGTTTGTAAATTCCTAGAATATCCTAAAATCATAGAATTTACGACTATAGTAATATATTTAGACATTTAAAAAATTACAAATTAATTTTTACAAAGATTATATCATACAAAAGAAAGGGATTTTAAACAAAACCTATACACTTACTCTAATATAGATATTTAATGTATTTAAATATTATTATTTATAATAAAATATATCTTTGTTTTTCAAATATGTCTTACTTTACAAAGAAATTCCCTTTTTCTTTTGGACAATTATATATTAGTCAAAAGATGAATTTTCTATTCAATATCAGAGAACTAGTCTCCGGCCAAATGTTAAAGATTGAGGGGCATTCAACTAGCTAAAGTAATCTAAGGCGTGATCCTAGCTTCATCCCTTACGGTTTTGGGACCTTACACTCTGTGATGCTTAATCCCTAGTGAACTAATTAAAAATCATTCAACTATACCTACAAGCCCACTAACAGTTGATGTAGTTTTAAATGAGTAATTGTTATAAAACCTACTTAAATGCAACGCCAACCGTAAAATTTATGTACTAAACTTACCTTGAATGAACTTTTTGATGATTATTCCTACTTTATTTTATATTAAAATAAAAATAATTAGGATAATAAGAGGACATACCTACAATGGAACCAAGTCCTAAACATAAATGAAAAGACAACAATTAAATTAGCATTAGCTTTATCATCAAGATTTGAACCCCAAACATCAATAAAAAAAATTTCATCAATGCAATTCCAACCCATAACCCAACCTTCCTACACAACCTCAAATGAATTCTCACCAAATTTGAGTTCCTCTAAAAACGATGTGCTAATTTAGGGCATTGACTATGCAGCCATATATAATGCACCCAATATATATAGTGACATCCCCAATGCATTCCTTTATAGATGTATGAGGCATGTTTTATATGACTACATATCCACTTTTAAAATTTAGATGGGACATGATGCATATGTCAACTTATGATGAGCAGCAAAAGAACAACTATATAAAGTGGATGGAAAGACTTAAGGTGTATGTTCATAAGAGGAAGAGAGTTTGACGCAATGGATAGTGGAATGGTAGTTGCTACAATATTCTCAAATGAATGTAATACAAAACAATGGCTTCCATTTTATTTAAAGCACCAATTTTTTTGTCCAAATAAAGTGAGAAAAACTTATGGTGCTTACTGTAGAGGAAAGGATTTGCTACCCTCAAAGTGATGAACTTAGAGGAACAAACCTACCTTCTCTCTACCTCACTTAAACTGGCATTAAAGGTGAGATAGGGGATGCAAAGTACAAAACTAAACTAACACACTACAAATGAGACTTCCAAATGACTTTTCTAAGCCTTTGTCTTTGGGATGAACATGCAGAACTAGGACACTAGCATGACGCACTACCATCTTGTATGAACAGAGTACAAAGACTGTATGAAAGACACATACATGATCATATAACTAAGAAAATGATATAGTAACAAGAAAACTAAACATTACAGAATGCAAGAAACTAGAACAAGATAGGAAAAGGTGGTTGGAAACTTATAAGAAGACCATGATTGAATCCTCCCACTAAATGAGGTCCTTCCTCAACCAAAAACTTGCACACAGGCAACAAAGGAAAATTTTGGGGGTTGTCTAGAGGTCTGCCTCAATCAAACCCCCATTTCAGTGTTTCCACCTCGACGAACAACCCAGATAATAGCAAAAAAGGAAAGATAAATGATAAAGAAAGATAATAAGATAATGAATGTGATAATAAGGAGATAATGGATGCAATGAAAGATGAAAAAAAGGAGAGAACTCCCCTTCAACACCCAAGAAGTTGATGCTTGAAGGATTGAAGTTAAACACCCATGAAGCTCTTGAAGCTACAACAATGGTGGACAATAATTGTTGGAAATGTTGGCATTATAACAGACAAGGGGAGATTGTTAGCATTTCAATTAGGATATTGAGAAGGTTGTTGATGATTATGGATATAACTGATTAAGGATGTTTACCGTCTTAATATTATTATTTTGTCATTGGTGTCAAGAAATTGATTTTCTAATTCAGTATGATGTTGCCATATCTTAAGAAGTATGATTTGATGAGTATAAAGATGTCGGTAAAAGACACAGAAAGAATGTGATGAATAAGGGGAGGAATAAGTTACTCAATAGGCAACTATTACCGAGTTACACAATGATGAGATCATGATGTTTAGATTGTTTTGATATCCTACATATGTTGTTGATTGTAAGGTTAATACTATAATATGCTACCAAGGAAAGAACCTAGTTGGTAAACCCTAAGGAACCTAGTCGGTAAACCCTAAGGTTATCACTATCGGTTAATGAAGGCAGAATGTCTGCCGAGTGAAGTTTAGTATTTACCAAGTTGCAACCAAGTAGTAACAGAATGCATTGAATGAATAAAAGCATTATTTAATGAAGGAAGCTGATGAGCTAGAACTGATTAAATGATTGGTATGCCCTGCATGAAGTTTGTTAAAGAATCTATGGCAGAGGAAAATCGGTAGGAAGATCTACAGTGCAGATTGAACTGTAATTCCCTAGCACAAGTTCCAAGAAATGTGTGCAAGTTCCAAGGCAGGGTAAAATGTTTTTCAGATCAAAGGATACATTGAACCTAGTCAAGTTTGAAGATCTGATGGCTATGATTGATCATGGGAAATGTGATCAAGGAGATTAAGCAGTTGGCGAATTGTTTATAAATAAGGAACTGTTGATAAACAATGTATGCGGGCAAGTGTATGCACAGGGATGCTACATAGTGATTACCAAGCACAGAAGCTTGAAGACCTCTTTGAATAATAGTGTATAGAGCCTAGCAGATGGACAAGATAAGTCCTACTATATTGAGAAAATAAGAATCTTCTTTAGCATTTTAGATGTGAAGTTGCAGATAGATTTTTATTACTGTTATTTTGTAAAGTGACAAAAAATCTCTTAACCGAGTGGACTTAACAGTCTTATTTGTAAAACCCTCTAGCAAGGTGACATTCTGATTGAGTGTTTGAAATCCTTTAACAAGGTCACTTCTAACAAGGTTAAGATCCTAACAGATCTGAGGGAAATCCCTTAACCGAGTCACATCTAGCAATGTGTTTGTAATCTTTAACAGGATTTGCTTTTTATCGAGCATACTCTAGAAGAGTATATTTCTTAGTGGGTCCGAAATCCCACAGTGGTTTTTCCCTATTTGGGTTTCCACGTTAAATCTAGTGTTATGAGTTTTATGATATTTCTATGCTTTTGAGTTTGCATGTTTAGCAATTTTGGTTATATTACTGAAGTATATGTTACCGAGGTTGAATCTGCTATTTTTATGGAAGATTAAGGTTGTATGATTCACCCCCCCCCCCCCCTCTCATCTTATTAGCTTGGCATCTGTACTTAACATTAAGTACCAGAACTATCAATTGGTATAAGAGGGGTGCACCAAAGCTGAACAAGTCATGTTTCTCTACATGGTAGAAAAGGATGAAGCTGCACCTATCAGGAGTTGGAGAATATGCTATATATTATCTAGAGAATGATTTCATTACACTGAGCACCTATCCATTGACTATGGAAGAGATAAAAGCAAAGGAATAACATATCCAAGCAATGATTGAAATAACATCTGCACTGACCGACTCAGAGTTTAATGATCTAGAAGGATGCAATGATGCAAAGGCAATGTGGGACAAGCTCATGTCTGTGTATGGTGGAGATGAATATGTTCAAAGAACAAAAGTGGATAGTCTAAGAAGACAACTTGAATCTATGAGGATGAATAAAGGTGAGAACATAACCCAGTACAGTGCAAGACTAAAGGAGATTGTCAATCAAATCAAAGGAGCAGGTGGAACTATTGAAGAAAAGCATATAACAAGTAAGTTGTTAAGAACCCTTCTACCAGCTTATGCAATCCGAGTCTCTGCAATCAATGAACTGAGGTTTGTACCCAATATGCCAGTTTCTTTAGATGCTACTATTGGTCAGCTACAAGCATTTGGGTTAAGTAATTTTGATAATAGTGGGTCATTGGTAAATAAAGTTGAATCTGCATTTAGTTCTTTTCATATTGATGAATTTGATGATTACAATGATAGAATGACTAAGTACACTAAAGGGGATCATAGTGGAGCAAGTGAAAGATTTCGCAAGAACATGGAAGAAGTACACAAACTATATGAGGAAATCAAGAAGCAAGAAGAGTTTGAAGCACTATTAGCCAAAAGGTTACCCAGAGGCAAAGGTAAGTATAAAGGAAAACTACCTTTGAAATGTTTCAATTGTGATAAGATAGGACATATGGCTTCTAATTTTCCTGACAGAGATTCTATTGAAAAGAGAGATTACCAAGATGACAGACAGAAAGATAATCATTATAGAGGACACCGAGACTTCAGAAGAAGAGATAGAAAGTCATGCTTAATAGCTGATGAGGAATTCAATGATGATAAATCAGATGAAACTGATACAGAGGAAGTAGTTTATGTGGCTATCAAAGATGGATCAGATGAAGAAAGGTATGAAGAAAAAGCCCTAATATCTCACATAAATATTAATGATTCTTGGATCATAGATAGTGGATGCTCCCATCACATGATAGGTGATAAACACAAGTTTGTTATGTTAGAAGATTATGATGGAGGTTATGTAAGATTTGGTAATGATGCACCGTGTCCGGTAAAAGGTAAAGGATCTATAACACTTCTTGACAATGCAAAATGGAATGATGTTGATTGGGTTGAAGGTTTGAAATACAATTTGTTGAGTGTAGCACAACTAAACAACACAGGTTACCGAATAGAATTTCAGAAAGGAATTGTCAAAGTTCATGAAAAGCATGGAAAGTTAGCTGCTATTGGGACACAAAAAAAAGGTAACACATTTCACCTTGACTCAACTCGGAACAAGTGTCTATATGCAAATATAGATGATGCCTGGTTATGGCATAAAAGGTTTTGTCATGTAAATTTTGATAATCTGATCAAAATAAGAATGAAGCACCAAGTAAGAGGTCTACCAAGTTTGGAAAAACCTGAGAATGCTATGTGTCGAGGATGCTAGATGGGTAAAATGATAAGATCAAGCTTTACAAGTCCTACACTTCCAAGGGAATTTTAGATCTTGTGCACATTGATCTTTGTGGTCCTATGAAAGTTCAAAGTTATTATGGTAATAAATATTTCATATTATTTATGGATGATTATTCAAAGCTGATGTCAGTTGTGTTTTTAAAAGAAAAATCAGAAGTTTTTCAAATGTTTAAATGGTACAAGGCAAGAGTTGAAAATGAAACAGGAAGACAACTAAAATGTCTTAGATCAGACAGAGGAGGAGAGTTAACATCTGATGAGTTCAACTTATTCTGCAATGATCATGGTATAAAAAGATAAGTCTCTGCACCGAGAACTCCACAAAAAAATGGAATAGCTGAGAGGAGAAACAGATCTATTGTGGATTGTGCCAGAACCCTGATGATTGAAAAGAAAGTGCCACAAACATTTTGGAGAGAAGCAATAAGCACAACAGTTTACACCCTGAACCGAGTACAACTGAAGAAAGGAAATTTGAAGACACCATATGAAATCTGGTATGACAAGAAACCTAATGTAAGTTACTTCAAAATCTTTGGAAGTAGATGCTATGTTCACAAAGATGATAGAAATGGCAAGTTTGATCAGAAAAGTGAAGAAGGAACATTTCTAGGCTATTCTTCTAGAAGTAAAGCATTTAAATGTCTAATCAAATCATCTAACAAATTAGTAGAAATTGCAAATGTGAAAATTGATGAATTTGTAGAAAGAAATGATGAAGGAAATTCCAAGCAACCAGAAGATTATGATGAATTTGTCTATGTTCAACCGACAAGTCTTACCAAGAGAACTGTTGAAGAAAATGAAGAGAATGTCCAGTTACCGAGTGATGAAGAAGATCATACAGAGCCTACCGACAATGTATTAGCCAAGTATGTCAAAAGACATCATGCATCAAGTCAGATTATAGGAGATAAGGATGATCCAATGATGACAAGGAACAAACTAAGACAGAACACATGTCTGATATCTGAATTTGAACCAAGGATAGTGAAAGAAGCATTTAACAGTGAAGATTGGATAAATTCTATGACAGAAGAGATTGATCAAATAAAGAAGAATGACACATGGACACTAGTCCCAAGATCGAAGGACAAGAATGTAATCGGTACAAAGTGGATCTTCAGAAACAAGCTAAATGAAAAAGGTGAGGTCATTCGAAATAGAGCAAGACTAGTTTGCAAAGGTTATGCCCAAGAAGAAGGAATTGATTATGGTGAGACTTTTGCACCTGTGGCTAGACTTGAAGGAGTAAAAACATTGTTGGCATATGTTGCTTACAAGAATTTCAAGGTATATCAAATGGATGTCAAATCTGCATTTCTGAATGGTATATTAGAAGAAGAAGTTTTTATTGAACAACCTGAAGGATTTGTTGAAGATAAGAATAAAGATCAGGTATGTAAATTGAAAAAAGCTTTATATGGTCTAAAACAAGCACCTAGAGCATTGTATGAAAGATTGCACTCTTATTTAATCAAGATTGGTTTTATAAGGACAAGTGAAAACATCAATATGTACATGAAGAATGATGGAAATGGAATACTAATCTCAGCCATATTTGTTGATGATATTATCTTTTGTGGAAATGACTCACTATACAAGATCTTTGGAAATGAAATGTGCAAAGAATTTGAGATGTCATTAATCAATGAGATAAAGTATTTTATAGGTATACAAATACTGCAAATGAAAAATGAGATTTTCATTACTCAATCCAAATACATAAAGGAAATCTTGAAGAAGTTTGGAATGGAGGATTCAAAACCAGTAAGTACTCCTATGACTACCAACTGTAAATTATCAAAGAATGATGAATCTGCATCTATTGATGAGACACTTTACCGATCCATAATTGGAAAGCTACAATATGTTGTTCACAGTAGGCCAGACATAGCACATGTAGTAGGTATAGTTGCAAGATTCTTTGCAGATCCTAAGGAAACACACATGACACCAATCAAGAGAATTTTCAGATACTTGAAAGGCACTGAAGATTATGGATTAGTATATCAAATAAGAAATGACTTTGATTTAAAAGTTTATACTGATGCTGATTGGGCAGGCAACATTGATGACAGAAAAAGCACAAGTGGAGGAGCTTTCTTTTTAGGAGAAAGACTAGTGAGTTGGCTTAGCAAGAAACAAGGATGTGTTTCACAATCAACAGCAGAAGCTGAATATGTTGCTGCAACATTGAATTGTACCAACATAGCATGGATCAAAAAACTATTGGAAGGTATAAATGAGAAAGTTACCGAGCCAGTAACTATATTCTATGACAATACTAGTGCCATTAACATTTCAAAGAATCCTATTATGCACTCTAAGATAAAGCACATCTCTATCAAATATCATTATCCTAGAGAAGAAGCTCAAGAGAAGAAAGTGGTGTTCGAGTATGTTAGCACAAAGGAACAAATAGCAGATATCTTTACCAAGCCACTGCCAAGGGACACTTTTGAGTATATCAGAAGTAAGTTAGGGGTCCTACCCCTATCTTCCATTCACTGGCCGAGTTCGGTGAAAGCATCAATTCGATGACTCTACAGAATATCTTTTAGGAGTTGATGTTGATTTACACACTTTAGGATGCTTTCTAAAGGTGTGCAGGAAACAATAACATGGAACAAGAATTGAAGACAAAATGCTCTGACTGAGACTAAGTTGACACATAGCAACAGGAAATCACTTCATACAGGAAGAAATTATGTTTTAGTTCTTTACTTTTTGGCATTGTTGTCAAGGGGGAGAAGACTGAAGAAAAGAGGATAAGACTAATGTATGGGGGAGAAGACTGATGACAAGGGGAGAGCATTTTAGCATTTCACAATCTTACAGCAATCCGAATAATTTAGGTCAAATCAATTGGTTTTGCCATCAATGCCAAAGGGTGAGATTGTTGGCATTATAACAGACAAGCGGAGATTGTTGGCATTTTAATTAGGATATTGAGAATGTTGTTGATGATTATGGATATAACTGATTAAGGATGTTTACTATCTTAATATTATTATTTTGTCATTGATGTCAAGAAATTGATTTTGTAATTCAGTATGATGTTGCCATATCTTAAGAAGTATGATTTGATGAGTATAAAGATGTCGGTAAAAGACATAGAAAGAATGTGATGGATAAGGGGAGGAATAAGTTATTCAATGGGCAACTATTACCGAGTTAGACAATGATGAGATCATGATGTTTAGATTGTTTTGATATCCTACATATGTTGTTGATTGTAAGGTTAATACTATACTATATTACCGAGCAAAGAACCTAGTTGGTAAACCCTAGGGTTATCGCTATCGATTAATGAAGGCATAATGTCTACCGAGTGAAGTTTAGTATTTACCAAGTTGCAATCGAGTAGTAACAGAATGCATTGAATGAATAAAAGCATTATTTAATGAAGGAAGCTGATGAGCTGGAACTGATTAAATGATTGGTATGCCATGCATGAAGTTTGTTAAAGAATCTATGGCAAAGGAAAATTGGCAGGAAGATCTACAATGCAAATTGAACCGCAATATCCTAGCACATGTTCCAAGAAATGTATGCAAGTTCCAAGGTGGGGTAAAATGTTTTCAAATCGAAGGATACATTGAACCTAGTCAAGTTTGAAGATCTGATGGCTATGATTGAACATGGGAAATGTGATCAAGGAGATTAAGCGGTTGGCGAATTGTTTATAAATAAGGAACCATTGATAAATAATGTATGCAGGCAAGTGTATGCACAGGGATGCTACATGGTGATTACCGAGCACAAAAGCTTGAAGACCTGTTTGAATAAAAATGTATAGAGCCCAACAGATGGACAAGATAAGTCCTATTGTATTGAGCAAATAAGAATCTGCTTTAGCATTTTAGGTGTGAAGTTGCAGATAGATTTTTATTACTGTTATTTTGTAAAGTGACAAAAAATCTCTTAACCAAGTGGACTTAATAGTCTTATTTGTAAAATCCTCTAGCAAGGCAACATTCTGATTGAGTGCTTGAAATCCTTTAACAAGGTCACTTCTAACAAGGTGAAGATCCTAATAGATCTGAGGGAAATCCCTTAACCGGGTTAGATCTAGCAATGTGTTTGTAATCTTTAATAGGATTTGCTTTTAATCGAGCATACTCTAGAAGAGTATATTTCTTAGTGGGTCCGAAATCCCACAGTGATTTTTCCCTATTTGGGTTTCCACGTTAAATCTGGTGTTATGAGTTTTATGATATTTATATGCTTTTGAGTTTGCATGTTTAGCAATTTTGGTTATATTACTGAAGTATATGTTACCGAGGTTGAATCTGCTATTTTTATGGAAGATTAAGGTTGTATGATTCACCCCCCCCTCACATCTTATTAGCTTGGCATCTGTACTTAACGTTAAGTATCAGAACTATCAAGAAAAACATGTGAGACATGTAGAGAAAATATGCCAATATCTAGGAAATTTATCAAAACGATCAAGAAGTCTCAATAAAGTCCCAAAATGCATGAGATATAGCCACCAAAAGGAATCCCAATGTCGATGGTCATGGACAGAGGCATTATGAACTCGTCTTGGCATATAGGTGTAATTCTCAAATGGCCACCTATGGACTAACATATTTGCAAGATGCTAGTGCAACATGCAAATGTCTTTGTAATGTGCTAGAGTCCATGGGTCAATTAATCAACATGCTTGATAAAAGCCAAGTTCCAAGATGACAAGACAATCCATGTGGACAAAATGATAAATAAATAATGAATGTTTGGACAAACAACCTAAAGAAAAGGTTCTTATGTGTGGAATTGCATAGGGTGTAATTTACGGTGTTTCACTTACAAAAAGAATTCAACATCAATCAGAATTTGTTATGAGAATACAAAAGATAAATGCATGGAAATATACAGTTGATAGTTGTTGTTTTTAACCCACTATTCTTCCAAGTTGCATAAAAGAAAAGGGTGGGTTATTTCCTCCATTCGTCGAGGGAGCAAATATCATGGAATTTGATTAGATAATTCTATTTTTTATGTCCTTGATGTGCAAGGTTACTCTGAGTTAGAAAACCCAATTCCCCCCACTCCTTTTCTTCTCCTTCTCCTTTTGGCATTCTAGCTCTTTTTGTAAAACCTAAATAGTGAGGGACATGTCCATTACCAAGTATTTGTATTAGTCGATTAGTTCTTTGATATTGCTCATAAGGACCTCTTGTTCTATTTCATTTTTGCCACTTCCATTCCAAGTTAGGGTTCCTTGCCTTCTTGCTTGATATTTTCAATCTCCTTTGCAATAACCATGCATCTCTAAAAGGTTTCAATAATTATATTATCTTTCTCCCAAGCCCTATTATCATTTTATTCATTCACCAATTCCTAGGCATTCTCGAAGATCAATTTCTTCAACATATAGATTTTACATTTAGCCTAGTGGACTTGTACCATTTTCCATTTAGATAGCTCCATATGGATGTTGAAAGAACAAAAAACATCTTTAATTTTTTATTAGAAGTTAATACATAGTATACATTGGGTTTGGGTAAGTTTGAAAATTGGCACCTCCTAAGGTTCAATGGAGTTCTCTTGAAGGGGGGGAAAGAGGAGAGGGTTGTCAAGGGAGATTTTGATATGAGGAATTGGAATGTTTACATAAACTAGTCATAACTAGAAGACTCCTCATGATACTTCGCATCTAACACATTTGAAATGTCCAAAGGATTGACAATGCAACTTGGTGGTTCAAAGAAACTCAAAAATTGATCTTTCTATTTTTATTTAGAAGAATCAATAGTGAGATGAACCATAATGGTTGAGGCTGAGGTGGAAGTCCTATGGGAGGGATTCAAATTTTATGTAAGGGATAGATTAGCAGAAGAGGAAACAATATCTGGGGTAGCAAGATTAGGGCTTAAATCTTGGGAAGGAATTGATGGGTTTACAATTCTAAGCATTGTCTTAATGGCTACAGTGAGGACAAGATCATACAAAAAAAATAACATTATTAAACCTTTATGAAGAGGGGATTTTCTAGATCCAACAGCTTTGGACACAAACCCTCTTAAGAAAGTATATAAACAGAAAATAAAATTTGGTTTCATTTAATGTTGAAAGTGATTAAGCATTGGGAGAAAATAGGAATGAAAAATTTTATAACGGTTGTCCAAGGTGACATAATGCATAAGAATTTTAACAACTTTTATATAGGTCTATGGGAGATCCTCACAATTGAATATACTTTGCAAATAATTTACTTTTTCTCCTTTTTAAAGAAAAGTCCGTAAAACCTCCTTGTAATCACCTTTCATTTTATTGGGCAAGAACACACCATCATTTTGGATGTTTATGACCAATGCAATAGTCTCAACTAAGACCTGGAAATAAATTCTACTCACCATGACCACACCCTTTCTCCATGCTCACCAATAAACTCCATTGATAGAGCAGGGTCGAAGCCTTGCATTGATGAAAGAGACTAAAATTTTTAATCTCCAATATCTCCCAAACCTACTTATATTTTGTACAAACTCACGCTCATTAGATTCAATTTAGACTAGTTCATCATCCATGGTAGCTTGGTTACAAATGCAGAGAAGAAAACCTAGAACACAATAGCCAAAGAACAAAGATGGATGTAGATTCTAGAAATACAATGAATGGAATAAAATAAATTGGGTTTCATAATGAATTTGAAATGTGTGAATTGTACCAATGATTGAAAATTTTAACTTGAAAAGACACTTCTATCCAAGTGTAATATTTGGACCACATTAACCAATAGTGAGGACATGTCCTTCTAGATTGCATAAGCATTAAATTGAGTTGCAAGGTTTCTGAGCAAGTCTATAACCTTAATGCCTTCTATAAAATTAAAGTATAGTATTATTATAGAAAGTCGAGATACTCAAGAATGAATCATCAATCAAATAAATTTTTAAAACCTTGTCTTATCTAATCAAATTCCACGATAGTTGCTCCCTACATAAAATCATAATAAGACGAGGAAATGTAGATAATAATAAGACAAGAGGAAATGTTTTATGATTAGATAATTCCATTATAGAAAGTCGAGATACTCATGTATTGTATTTAGCCTTATTTCTTAGTAGATGGTGATGTTCATCGAGTCACCCTCAATAGTGATGTTGTTCATTCCTTTATTTTTAGCTATTTGAATACCCCTCCAAATTTTTGTCACCTTAGAAAAGTGTGATGTTTGTATGCCCAAACTCTTATTGTATAAGAAAATATGATTCTTCCATCATGGTCATGTAGGATACCACCCCCTCCCACCTACTTGAGGTTTCCATGAGAGAAACCACCAAAATTTTAGTTTAAGCCATCTTTAAGTAGGGGAGACCAAACCATTTGCTTTATCCTCCTAATATTTTTGTCATCAACAATACTTATAAATTTTTGTAAATCCCAACCTATAGTAATTTTAAATTTCAATATCCAGTGGGTTAACATATTAAGATTTTTAAGATTTGAAGTTTTAATATTTTCTTTGATGGGATTACTAATGGTTCTACTACACATGGTTTGGAATTTTTTTATTCCTTGAAAAAGTACATTGTTTCACACTTTCTAGAGCCCCCACCTGGTGTGGAGAAGATTCATCCACCCCAACTCCTTAATAATAGAATGACGAAAATGAGTGGTGTGACTTTCCATTCAAAAACTAGACATCTATCAACTAGCTACATACAACATTTATTGAGATAATTATTGATTGTGAGAATATTTGTATAGTAGGTAGTCAACTAAAAAAAATGGACCTTAGGGGTAACATTATTATTGTAGAGTCTCTTCCAATTGAAAGTGGGAGGCCAAAATAGTTCTAGAATTTTAAAACCTGCATTCACAAAATAAATTATGTTTTGAATAAAACTAGATTAGAACATATTTATGGTACTAGATTATTAAAAAATTGTAATTGTTAAATAAAGCCAAAAATTCTTTAGAAATAGGGTGAAACTGGGGTTCCAAATAATTTTACAAATTCTTACATTTTGGGGGAACCACCAAGGGGTCCCAGTAGTCCTTGATCAAGGTACCCATTCTTCCTTCTAGAGTTAGTCTAATAGTTGAGTACATATAGGATGTCTTTCAAGAGGTGTATTGGAGATCTAAGGATCTTGCAAGAATCTAATCTTGTCACCTTTATGTATAAGCCATCTTGATCCTTGGGCTATAGTGTCTATAATTTTTTTAAGGTTATTTGAGATATTAGAGCCTCTGGGTAACTATTGCAGATGGAGGAAAGCAATGCCATCTCTCCCATTCAAATTTACTCTTCATAATGTTAAAGAATCAAAGTTTTGATTAATAAGGATCCAAATAACTTTTAATAGAAGAGCCTTGTTTGTTAGACTAACCTTTCTGACTCCCATCCCTCCATTCTCCTTATGCTTGAAAATCATATCCCAGTCAAGTAACGAGATCATTTTTTTCCTCTCAATGCATGACCATAAGAATATCCTCTAAATTTATTCCAACTTTGTAGCCATATTCCTCAGAATAGTAAAAAGGGAAAGAAGGAACGCCACAGTGCTTTGAAGAGAAGATTTAAGGAGGTAAATATTACCATCATTACTAAGGATGTCTCCTTTCCAAGCTACCATCTTCATGTTGGTATGCTCTAATAAGGAAGACTAAATAGAGTTATCTATTGAATTGTAGGTTAGAGTTATTCTCGGGTAGGTTGAAAGTAGAACTTCATATTTACAAAAGGATATTGGCTATTTGATCTTGGAGTCTAGGATTCACATTAAGAATGATGATGACACTTTTTTTAACTAATACACTTCCATAAACCCCTAGCATAAAGATTAATCATTTGGAGCCATTTCTTAGCCTTTGTCAAGGATACCTCATTGATCAAAATTATGTCATCTATAAATTGTTGGTGGGAAATAATCATCGAGGTGCAGGAAGGATTAAACTATTTTGCTCTCCTATTCAAGATAATTCATTCAATGTTCCTCCCCACTTGACCTCTATCAAGATAATGAAAATATAGCAAGAGATAGGATCTCCCTATCTAATGCCACCTAAATTTGAAAATAATTGCCATGGACACCCTTTAAGAATAACCAAAAATGTATGAGAGTAAACACAACTATGAAGAAGTTGAAGAAACTTTCCTAATATTTTGAGTTTCCTAAAGACTTTTAATAGGAATTTCCATGTGAATTTACCATAGGGTTTTGATATTTCCAATGTGAGAGCCATAGTTTCCTGTTTGCTTTTATCCATAAAGGGTTTTGTGGACCATGATGATTGCATTAGTAATGTGCCTTCCTATGACAAAACCTTTCTGGTTTTGGTGAACCAATTTTCCTAAAAAAGGCTAATGACAAGGCACCACCAACTTCAAGAAAGCCTTTTAGATAGTATTGCAGAGGCTAATGGGGTAAAAACCCTTCATTTTTTTAGCCCCGTATTTTTTAAGGACAAGCACAATAAATGTATGATAAAATCCTTTTAAGATACAACCCAATCTAGAGAAGTCCTTCACCCCCAACAAAACATTCATGCAATGGCCATCCAGTTTGCTAAATATACAAAATTTAAATTATGTTTTTCTTATTTGATTTTTTTACAAATTTGTTGGAATTTAATGTAAATAATTTTGCTATAAATTCAAATATAAACTCAAGTATATGTATTATTCTCTTGTTGTATGAGTAGATAATTAATTGTGTCTTGGTAAGGTTAATAATGAGTCTACCATACCTCAAATTAGACTTAGTTTGGTACAACTATGTAGAATATGGACTTGAGCCAATCAACTCTAATTGGTCTATTATTGTGACATGCTCTCTTTAGACCTAAATAAAAATAAGTTTTCCAAATTATTGTGTGGGTTACTTCATGAAGATATGATCTTCTTGTTCAAAATGATATGAATAATACTATGGATATTTCGTTTAGAATAATGCTATTTAAGATTCTCAATAGGTTAAATCCTTATCCAATATTGCATCAAACAAATTGATTCCCACTAGCTACCCTTTTTTTTCCTCTAGTACATCTTTCCTCCTTGACCTATGGCATAATTAGTTCATTTTAAGTTTTTTAACCTAATTTTTTTCTTCTATGTGGAGGGATAAAACACCATCCCAAAAATGTATTTTTTGAAAAGTATGTAGAAACCTATAAGAAAATATAATATAGAGAAATAAGGAAATAAATTTCTTTGTCTACGCCCCATTCAGAGTCTTTGAATGAGATCATGAAAGAAATTTTATGGTGGAAAACTATAGAGTATAAATTTTAATTCATGCATAATATATTTGGAAGGAAATTTGGGTTACATGATAAATTGAAAGGTAAAAGCATGTTTGGTTACCCAAATTTAAGAAATTAAATTGTGTCTTTTGATATTTAAATCAACTCTCCATGCTTAAAACCAATCCAAAGATGACTTCTATCCATCTGAGCCTTAGAATTTTTTTTCATTTTTTCCCTATCTTAGTATGAGTCACAACTTGGTTATAAGCTGCAACTTTGATCCAAAATTGAAAACCATAATAAATAAAAAATAAATCATAATTAAACTCATTACCATAGCCCATCCTCACCATAAGTTTTCACTTTAATAAAATATATGCCAAGGTCTTAACCAAGATAAATCATAGCCAATCCTAAGATGCATATCCATGAATTTTAATCACCTTGCTTGAGGTGTCCTACAATGATGATTATCTACATTTCCTCTTGTCTTGTAACCTTTGGGATAAACTTTTGATTGATTTACTCTCATACCTAAATGGACAAGCGACATGTTTCCTAAACATTGTTGATTATTTTTTAAAACTCTTGATACAATATCAAGCATAAATTAACATTGCTTGATCTTTGAAATGAAAAAATAATATGGTGACCAATTTTTTCCTTTCCTTCAATGATGAAAAGCCTAGCTAGTAGGTTTATGTGGTTTATATCTAAGAATATAAACAACCTTTTATGAGATCATTAAAAAATATGTTCAAATCATGAAAGCATTAATCACCAAAGGGTTGGTATAAATTTTTGTCAAGTATAAACACAGAAGAAATGATTAAAACAAAAACTAGTTTGAGACATGTACAAATAACTCAAAACAAAAGTAAACATTTATTTCTTATAGGAAAATCTAAAAAGGAGCAAAATAAGTATCAATATATGAACTTATACAAACACTTGGAAAATGTATTGAAGACTCTTACAAGAAGATGTCATAAAATCCCCAACAATAAGTTTTATGATGACAACAAATAAAAAATCATATAAAGACCATTAATGCTATGAATACTACCAAGTCAAAATAAATCCAATAAATAAATACATGAAACTTAAAGATTGCATCCATGATTTGATAGATCTAAGCTCACTAGTTTTGGACTTCTTCTATCTCACTTGATTTGCCCTACTCTGCTCTTCCTTACCTTGAAGATGTAACTTTTTTTAAACATATTTAGAATGTTATCATTATATTGATAAGCAACATGTTCTTTGAACTGAACTCCCAAAAAAACATGTGTAAAAGAGGTAGAGAACAAAATAATCCACAAGAATGTAAATCCTAATCCATTTTAATAAATTAAATTAATGTATTTTGGTACTTGTTATATATAAAAATATGGACAAAGAATACTATAACAAAGAGTATAGTGATTCACATGATTCAAAAAGTACATAAGTTTCTTGTCGGCACTAGACTAGTCGATAGACTAATTTTTACCCTGTACAATTGCCGCACAAAATATATGTTGTCCCCATCCCCACCTTCATCTCGTGCTTTAAAATCTGTAATATCTATCTACAGAATGATTTGTCGCCACCTTCATCTCGTGCTTTAAAATCTGTAAATCTGTCTACAGAATGGTTTGTCTAGAAATGTGAAGAAGAGTTTACACCATTAACAGTTTCTCACTATCCTCTTTCATCGTAAACATGAATTCGATAGTTTGTTGATTTTCATTTTGGTTTGACATTTTCTAAGTCCTGTCCGACAAATCTTATCATTACATTTCATGTCACCTCTTTCACGCATTCTGTCAATATCTCACATGCCTCCTCTGCCCTGCCACAACTGGATGATTGGATAGTTTTAAGCTGACTTGTCGATTGTATCTGCTGTGGATGACCATCCTAACTTCTCTTATCTGGTTGAAAGTTTCGACAAATCGATTTTGTGCATATCATTACATTCCATGAGATGACACCTCTTTAACTCATTCTCTGTGACTATCACGATAATCTTCTCATAATCCTCCAAGTTGTGAACATATTCAATTAGCTAAAGTCATTTAAGGAACGATCTTAACTTCATCCCTTACGATATTGGGGCCTTACACTCCATAAAGATTGATCCATAGAGAAGTCATTCAAAACCATTCAACTTTAGCTACAAGTCAACTAACATTTGATGTAATTTCAAATGAGTAGTTGTCATAAAGCCTATCTAAAGACAACATCAACCATTAAATTTAATCTCTGGTGTACTAAACCTCCCTTCAATTTTTTGATGCATATTCTTACTTTATTTTATATTAAAATAAAAATAGTTAGGATGAGAGGAGGACATACCCACAATGGAAACAAGTCCTAAACACAAATGAAAAGACACAACTATCAAACTAGCATTAGCTTTATCATCAATATTTTAACCCTAAAAATCATTATCTTATCAACACAAGTGAATTTAAGTAATTCTAACTAAAAATTAATTTTAGTCAAACATATGGTCTATATAGATTCATTATAGCTAAGTTACATATGGGCCACAACTTCTCCAATTGGAAGTGTCTACTAAATGTATATTTTATACCACTTTGGGTCTAATTACCAAAAAAAATAAAAATTTAAAAAACTTGGTGTTTCAACAACTCCTACTCTTATAAATATTTTTTTTTTGAAATGTAAAAATATCTTTTTATAGATCTAGAAGTGAATTTTCCAAAATATATATCTTTTAATAGTTAGTTTTTATATTTTATATTTTATTTTTATTGAAAGTAGACCAACAACACTAAAATATAAGGTTGATTATCTTGTCAAGGAATTTAAAAATTTTGAAAAAAATATGATGCAGTAGAGAAAAGAATCTAAGTCAAGATGATATAATTTTTCTAATTTGGATAAATAATTAAGAAAAAAGATGGTGGGAATTGGAAAGAGTTATATTTCAACACACACAACTTTTCAAATTTATTGAAAAAAGTATATTTATAAAAAATAGTAAAAAAGTATCCATGCACTAAAGTTTCAAGTTATCAATATACACAAAAAAATTGAAGAAAAAAAAGGCAAAATTTACTAAATAAAGTGTGGTGGCTTATGTAACTTTAATTTCAACATTTTATCAGCAACTAAATTATTGTGTTTAGTTTATAAAAAAGTATATTCAATTAATATTTTAAATCTATGTAAAAATTATAAACATAAAATAGACAAAAGAATATAAATTTTATTAGTTTACATCATTTCAAAATTCAAAACATATATTTCACTTTCTATTGATTTAATTTAAAAAGTTGAATAAGCATTGACCATTTCCTTTATAAAAGTGTGACACGGCTTTGTACTTTTACCCTAGAACTATTGTCATCAATGAACATCCATCTAGTAAGCATACCTTCCTCCACACTCTCAAATGAATTTTCACCAAATTTGAGTTCCTCTAATAAAGGTTTGTTAATTTAGGGCACTAGCTATGTGGCCATATAAAATGCACCCCAGATATGTATGGACATCCTTGATGCATTTCTTTATAGATGTATGATGTGTGTTTTATATGACGATGCATATGTCCTCTTATGATGAGGGTTCAAAGAATAACTATGTGTAGTAGATGGAAAGCTTTAAGGTGTATGTTCACAAGAAGAAGAGAGTTTGAGGCAATAGAGAATGGAATGGTAGTTGTACCAATAATCTTGGCATGCACATAACACAAAACAATGGCTTCCATTAGATTTAAAGCACCAAATTTTATGTCCAAACAAAGTGAGGAAAACTCATGGTACTTGAAAAAAAGATTTAGCATCAAAGAGAATTTGTTGCATGAGAATCGAGAAGGTGGTTGCATGAAAATGGACCACCTTTGGCTACTATTATCATCATCAAATTTGCATGTTTTGGTTTTAATGAGTGGAAAGACCAAGTTGAAACCATTTTTGGTACTTGATATGTTAAAGTGTGTGTACCCCATTGATCTTCTGAGTTGCACAATTTTAGAGGGCGAGTGTTGTCCTCCATTCATTAAGAGAGAAACTACTATGGAATTTGATCAAAAGTTTTTTATTTTTGTGACCTTGATGTAGCAGGTTACTCTAGGTTGCAGACCCCACTTCTGCCCTCAATTTCATCTACTTCCTCTCCTTCTAGTGTTCTCACTCCTTTTGCAATACCTGAATAGTGAGGGTCCTATTCTTTAGTGAGTCTCTGTAGTAGTTCATTAGTTCTTTGATATTTCTCATAAGGACCTCCTAGTTATATTCCATTTAAGCCAGTTCTACTCCCATCTAAAGGTTCTTGGACTCTTGCTTGATATTTTTAATCTCTTTTGCAATAACCCTCCATCTCTTAAAGGTTTCAACCATTTCTTTGGTTGTGTCCCAAGCCCTGATATTATTGTGACATGCTCTCCTTATACCTAAATAATAAATAAGTTATCCAAAATATGGCAAGTTACTTGATGAATATATGATCTTCTTGTTCAAAATGATATGAATAATAGTATAGGATTTTTGTTTAGAATAGTGTTATTTATTATTCTCAATAGGTCAAATCTTTATCTAGTGTTGTGTCAAACAAACTTTTTCCCACTAGCTACCTTTTTTTCCCTCTATTACATCTTTCCTCCTTCACCTAAGGCATCAATAGTTCATTTTTTAAGTTCATAAAACTAATTTGTCTCTTCCATGTGGAGGGATTAACACCATGCAACTAATTTATTTTTTGAAAATTAATTTGTAGGTATACGAAAAGTAATTTGTAGGTATACTAAAAGTAATTTATTTGCCTACACCTCATTTAGAGGCTTTGAATGATATCATGAAAGAAATTTTATGGTGGAAAACTCTAGAATATATATTTTAAGTCTTGTATGATATATTTCAAAGGAAAATTGGGGTACATGATAAGTCGAAAGGTAAAAGTATGTTTCATTACCCTAATTTAATCAACTAATTTTTATATTTTTTTTATCAATGTGGTGATTAATAAATAAATTAAATTAAATAAAAAATAAAAAATAGCCTAACATATTATTATTTTCTAATCGCATTGGATTCTATACATGTAGGTCATTTTCTTTACACTTCACATAACATGATATTTGAAAACTAGTTTTTATAAGACTACTAACCATTTTTATGCAAATTTGATAGACAAAATAGAATTTTTAAACTAGTATTACACCTTATTTTGGATAATTTAAAATGATTTATTCACACTACTTTGTTTCCCAATAAATGAACTTTTTAAAAAAAATTGTTATTGTATAGATTATAATGTATCGTGGTAATTGGTTGTATATGTTCCTTCCTTGCATTGCAAGGTGATCTTGGAAATCAAAAGCAATTTAAGTTGTACCACTTTTTGCACCAAGGATGAGATACATATGCTCTCCTCTAATATTGATAGAAAATCTAGAAGTTCAAAAATAGCTCAAAGACATTTTTATTGTGACTTAAACCTAAAAACCAAACACTTGTATTTTACTCTTTCCAAGTTTAGTAGTATCTAGATTTAATCATTAAACATAGCGATAATACCAATGGGATTTATAAAGTTGGGAAGTAGTTATCATCACTATTTAAGTAGAGATCTATCTTAACAACTTTGTTATATGAGGTGACTTCAACCCAACAATACTTAGGCTATAAATTATAACCTTACAAGTATAGTCAATCAACACATAGTTTTTGCTATGTAAATTAATTACTTAGATTTCTTTTTTATCCTAGCTAGAAATCCATTTGATTGTTATTCTTTATAGTGTACTAATTTATAGAATATGTTATGAGCTTATTCATAAAATACTCTAATTGTGTTATTAGTAGGCTACTACATAATTAATGTTGATGTAAAAAAATACTAATTATGTTAGTATAGGATATTACATAATTCGGCTATTAGAAGTAGCAAAAAAATATCTTTTGATATATAGATCAACCCTACCCACTTTAAACCATTTGAAGGAGGAATTTTATTAATCTTGAGCCTTCGGATTTTTTTTCCTATTTCCCTATCTTAGTATAACTCACAAATTAGTTATAAGCTGCAAATTTGATCCAAAATTGAAAATAATAATAAAAAACATGGCCCATAGTTAAATTCATATCTATACCCCATCTTCACCCATAGTTGTCACTTTAATGAAACATAACACAAGGTCTTGACCGAGATAAATTATAGTAAATCCAAAGATTCATATCCATGAATTTTAATCACCTTGCTTGAGGTGTCCTACTATGATGATTATCTATGTTTCCTCTTGTCTTGTAACCTAGGGGATAAAGTTTTAATTGGTTTACTCATATATCGAAATGGACAAGAAAGAAATTTCCTAAACATGTATAATGTTTTTTTAAAACACTTCATACAATATCAAGTATAAATTGACAGTGCTTGATCTTAGCAATAAAAAAATAACTCGGTGAGTGATTTTTTCCTTTCCCTCAATGATGAAAAGCCTAGGTAATAGGTTTATGCAATCTATATCTAAGGAAAAATATGTAAAAAAAAATTTACAAATATTAATATGGAAATAGCCTTCCATTTACATGTACATTGTGCATCCACCATTTATGATATCATTTTAAAATATTTTCAAATTAGGAAGGGTTAGTCTAAATATTTATCAAGGATAAAGACAAAAAATAAAAAGCCATATAAAGACCATTAATACAATGAATATTACCAATTCAAAATAAATTTAACAAATAAATACATGAAACTTGAGGACTACATCCATGATTTGATAGACCAAGGTGAAATTGAAGTCAAACTTGTGCACAGTTGAATCTTCACCTAATGTAAACCTAGAGAATTTTCTAAGAACCTTTTTCAAAGAATGATCATGGTAAATCCTCTATCGACTAAAAGTTGGGATGGGAAAACTATAGAATAATGGTTATTATTGTAAATGCTCTCATGACTACAAATATTCATATGTTACAATAAATAGTCCCAATTACAAATACGCACTACCTTAATAAAAAATTGTTGTACCTAGACAACATCAAAGGACATGATTAATATATTAGGAACCTCTTTGGCTAATCCCACAAATGACTACTATTTTATTGAACATATTGATAGGAGTCCATGAAATAATTTTATATTAGATAGTCTTAAATTATATCATGTATATTGAGATACCATTGACTTCTCTTTATTATTATCGCTCATAACACACCTTATTTTTTCATCACTATAACACCTTTATTATTCATGATAAGGCACTTCTTTAACCCTACCATAATCATCTATTTCATATTGAATCCTTCATTGCCAAACATAAGATCAAATAGGTAGTTATAGATAACTACTCTAGACTAAACCTCTACACAGTGCAACAAGTTAAACTTTTGGTATAAATAGAAGAGACTTTAGAACCCCATTAAGTTATAATAAAATCCTATGATTATATAGAATGGGAGATAAATAGCATGATCAATATTTCTCTCTAAGTTGAATTTATTGTCTATAACACTATAATTTCATTAGTCTTGACCTTCAATATTATATCATTCTTGGTTGCTCATGAATACATGTCATGTGTGTCATTTCCTCCACATTCCAATAATTTCTCAACTTATTTTAGGAAAAAATTAAAGTCACCATCTTAGTAGGTTACAACCCCTTCCAATGCTATGAAATTTTCTTATTTTGATGCTAAAAATCAAAGTATTACCAAATCACTAAATTCACAAACCAACTATCTTAGCCAAATTCCTCTTATATTGATCCTAATGATATACAATCCACTCATCCAACATGACTCATTATACTAAGACCATGATCATCAACAAAGGGTCATAGTAAGTATTAAATTCAAGATATAGTCCATTTTAGGAAACCTTGAGTATCATTTAAACCATATATAGCTTATCCTAATAGTGAATAGAAGTATAAGTGAGATATCTTGCAACATCATGAATCCACAAATTTTGTCAAATATGGTTTTCTCTTGAATAAAAAAATTGACTCCTTTCTTCTATTACGTATATTGTGTTGGCAATTTGGAGGAATTCATTATGTGTTGCATTTATTTTTTGTCATTGATGGCAACACCGACAGTTTTGGTTGTTTACTGATTTCTAGTTGGTTCTGGTAGAGTGGTTGGTTTATGATGTTGATCCAATATGCTTCGGTATGCTTTGGTTTGTGGATTTGGTTTGAATATGTCATTCATACTATTCAGATGTGTATCATGATCAGTTGGTTTGGGATTTGATGACTTAGACCTATCATTTGTTCTAGTAAGCCTTTTGGTCACTGGTAAGGGTTATACCGGCAGAGCTTTGTTGAAGATCTTTTGATGCAAATGATAAGTGGTGTTGGCATGGCTTCTAGATGGCTATTAGGATGTTGTTGGTTATCTTGTTCATGTTCCTATTGATTGGTGGTGTTGGATTTGGTTTATAATGACCTATTTTGGGTCAGGTGTTATCTAGGTTATGGACCAGTTTATGTAACGTGTTGGTGGATGTTCTTGATGCATTACCGACGGGATTTAATGATTGGTTTACATTGTTTTTAGCCTGAGCTGACTTGGTTGATCATTGGATTGTGGATTTATGTTATGAATTTATTGTATTATCTTTTATGTGGTCGACCTAATTGTTTAGGTTCTGGGTTGGTATAAATACGATGTAAGATCTCTTTGTAGATCATGAATGAATGTATGATTATGGGATATAGGATTATTTGTGTGCGAATAATTTTGTAATCATATTCAGAGGTTTTGGTCGATCATAGGTGATTGAATTAGGTTTGTATGAGAGGTTTAAGGCCTCCAGTATTGAGCTTAACCAAAACTATACTCAGGCATAAGAGATGCCATACTTGCAGTTCAATCTTCATTCTGGATTGTAGTCCGATGTATTTTGTAGTTAGTGAAGCTCCTTTTGTGATGAACAGTGTACTATAGGATATTGGCCTTCCTGCATGTGCAAGCCCCCTTCATATTGTAATCACATACTTACTACAGAAATATTATTTGACTATGGGTAGGCTTCTCACCATGGTATTTCCCTTTACTGGGTTTTCCACTTACAAATCTTGGTGTCATGTTTTATGGGTGGCTGGTAACTATTCTGTGATTTATGCATTTCGATATTGAGTTTATGTGTTCTAGTAATAAGGATTTAAATTTTTTAAGTTATATAATCCGGTGACAACTAATTCACCCTCCCCCCCTCTCAGTTGTCCTCTGGTTATCTGAGTTGTCTAACAATTGGTATCAGAGCTTGATCCTCTTTGCAAAAGCTTAACTGCTTGAGGAAGATCCTATGGCATCTAACAATGCAATTTCATCAAGTTCATCTACAGCTATTTTTTAGAGAAAAATTCTTAGGCTTGATGGAACAAATTATAGGGTATGGAAGATTCAGATGGAGACTCATCTGAGATGTCTTGAAAAAGAGATTTGGGAGATCACTGAGATTGGTGTTACACTTTTTAGTCTTGCATCTGCCAATCCTCCTCTGGTAGGTCTAGATAAAGAGCCTGAGAATGATTGTAGAGATAGAGAAGCCCTTTTGTGTGCACTCTCTGGTTAGAAAATAATGGGACTAACTAACAAATAAACTACAAAGGCTATATGGGACAAATTGGAGACTCTGAATGAAGGTGAACCTACTGTTAAAATTGCTAAACTTGATGGTTATCGGGTGAGGTATGAGAACTTGAAGATGGAAGAAGATGAAAGGATTACTGCTTTTATGGAGAGAGTTAATGAGATTGTTCTAGGAATTCAATGTTGTGGTGGAACTCTGAGTGAAGATGAAATTATTTCTAAAGTACTGAGAGCTTTGCCACTAGCTTATAAGATGAAGGCTACTACGATTAATGAATTGAGAACTATGGCACACTTTTGTTAATAGGGATACCTTGGTTGGGAAGTTATTTGCTTTTGAGCTTGAGGAATTTGGACCTTTTGGAGCTATTAAATCTGAACCTATTTTTCATGAATCTGCATCATCTACTGGCAAGAGTGATTGGAAAGCATTATATGTGAAGGAATAAGAGGATATGAAGAAAGAAGATGAAGAGTTTGAGCAACTTGAAGCTTTATTTTCTAGAACAGTACCTAAAGGACTGACAGGAAGTAAGTATGAAGGAAAATTACCTTTCAAATGCTTTGCATGTAATAAGATAGATCATTTTGCATCTAGATGTCTTGAAAGGAATTCAAGATTTCAGGAAAGAGCTAGAAGATCTTTTAGGCCTAACCATGATTATCAGAACAAGCATAAGTACAGGAGAAACAAAGAAAAATCATGCTACTATGTTGATGAGGAAGGTGTGACTTATTCTGATGATGAACCAGCACAAGATTCAACTAGTGGATCCACCAATGGAAAGGAATGGGTATTTTTGGCTATCAAAGGAAATTATCTGGTACCTGAAGAGAAAGACCTTGCTGCTAAAATTGAAGACAAGGATGAATGGGTAATTGGCAGTGGATGTTTACATCATATGATTGGATATAAAAGGAAGTTCTTATCTTTGCAATAATTTGATTGTGGTCTGGTTAGATTTGGAGATGACAAAGCATGTATGATCAAGGGAAAAGGAACAATATCATTGGATGGTAAGCATAACACTGATAATATTTATTATGTTGAAGGTTTAATGCATAACCTTTTGAGTGTAGGACAATTGGTGGATAAGGTATTTCAGTTACAGTTCAAGGATGGAAAATGCAATCTTATCAATAGGTCTGGATTGGAGATAGTAACTGGTACACAAACTAAAGGTAATATCTTTCATTTCAACTCCAATGAGAAGACATGTTTGATTGCACAAATTGATGAGAGTTGGCTATGGCATAACAGGTTGTGTCATGTTAATTTTGATTGCATTGTGAAGATCAGTTCTACTAAGGCAATTAGAGATCTACCTAAGATTTTAAAGCCCTATAATCCAGTATGTAAGGAATGTCAAATGGGAAAGCAAGTCAGAACTACTTTTAATAGCATACAAGATAAATCTAATGATTTTCTCGATCTTATTCATACTGATTGGTGTGGTCCTGCAAGAATCAAAACTCTTCAAGGTGGTAAATATTTCATGCTAATCATTGATGACCATTCAAGAATGATGTGGGTTACTTTTCTAAGGGAGAAGTCTGAAGTATTTGAAAAAATTAAAATATTTAAAGCTAAAGTTGAGATAGAGATAGGATTGAATATTAAATGCTTAAGGTTGGATCGGGGTGGATAATTCACATCTGGTGAACTTAACAACTATTGTAAGAAGAATGGGATAAGGAGACAGTTGTATGCACCCTGGACACCTCAACATAATGGAGTTGTGGAAAGGAAGAATAGAACTATCTTGGATGCAGCTAGAACCATGATGATGGAAGCTAATTTGTCTCATGTCTACTACAGAGAAGTTGTAAGCACAACAGTATACACATTCAACAAAGTTCATATCAAAGGAGACACTAGTAAGACACCTTATGAGTTATAGTTTGGTCATACACTGACAGTTAAGTATTTCAGAATCTTTGGTCATAAACACTAAATCAAAAGAGATTATTCCATTGGAAAGTTTGATCCTAGATGTGATGAAGGAATATTTCTTGGTTATTCTAATGAAAGTAAAGCATATAGACATTATAACAAAAGATTGCAGAGAATTGTGGAGAGTATAAATGTCAAGGTGGATGAGCATAACAGAAGTCAAATAAGAACTTATGATAAGGAACCGGCAGTGGAAATGATCATAACTGAACTAGTAGCACCTGCACCGGAATCGAATGTTGAACCGGTTACTTTGGCAGTATCAGAAAATTCAATAGTAACTGAAGATCAAAGGAATAGAAAGTTAGAAGACTCCTAGGTATGTAAGGTTGAATCATTATGGAGATCAAATCATTGCAGACAAAAACAAAGGAGTGATGACAAGAAGAAGGTTGGTAGTTGATGAGATATGTTTAATTTCTCAAGTTAAGCCGGCATCAGTAATTGAAGATTCTAAAGATGAATGTTTCATGAAAGCTATGGAAGAAGAATTAGAGCAAATGTAAAAGAATAACACATGGATTTTAGTTCCCCGGCCTAAAAATAAGAATGTTATTGGAACTAAATGGGTTTTTAGGAATAAATTGAATAAAGATGGTCAAGTGGTGAGGAATAAAGCTAGATTGGTTTGTAAAGGATATTCTCATAAGGAAGGAATTGATTATGATGAAACCTTTGCACTAGTAGCTAGGATTGAAGCTGTGAGATTATTTCTTTCTTATGCAACACATAAGAACTATAAGGTTTATCAGATAGATGTCAAATGTGCATTTCTGAATGGAGATCTTAAAGAGGAAGTTTATATTGAGCAACCTAATGTATTTTCACTTTCAGATGATAAAAACATGGTTTGCAAGTTAAAGAAAGCTTTATATGGACTAAAACAAACCCCTAGAGCTTGGTATGCAAGATTGGATAAATATATTTTGAAATGTGGTTCACTAAAGGTAATGCTAATAGTAATTTATATTATAAGATCACTGATAACGATATATTGATTATTGAAGTCTTTGTTGATGATATCATTTTTTGAGGCGAAGATAAGTTGTGTATGGAATTCTCTAACAATATGAAGAACGAATTTGAGATGTCTATGATTGGCGAGATGAAATTTTTCTTAGGTTTGTAGATTACTCAAACTGATAAAGGTATTTTCATTTGTCAAACTAAGTATGCTAGAGAGTTGTTGAAGAAACTTGGTTTGGAAAATTTTAAATCGGTTGGTACACCTATGGTTACAAGTGAGAAATTGTCAAAGAATGATGCATCTACACTGGTAAATCCTACAAGGTACAAGTCTATGATTGGAGGTTTATTATATCTGATTCAGACTAGACTAGATATAATGAATGCAATTTTTATTGTATCAATATATCAAAGTGATCCCAAAGAAAATCATGTGAGTGCAATGAAAAGGATTTTCGAGTATTTGCAGGGAACAATTGAAAATGGTTTGTGGTATCCTAAAAATGATGACTTTACATTAAGTGCATATATAGATGCAAATTGGGCTAGAGATGATGATGACCGGAAGTGAACATCTGGTGGAGCTTTCTTTCTTGGAAAGAAACTTGTTTCTTGGATTAGAAAAAAGCAATCATGTACATCTTTATCTACTACTAAAGTTGAGTATGTTGTTGTTGCTACTAACTGTACACAAGTTCTATGGATGAAGCAAATGTTGAAGGATATAAAGGTGGATTGTAATGAACCGGTAGTTATTCACTGTGATAAGTCTGATGCTATTGATAATCAAAGAATCCAGTATTTCATTCTAAGACAAAGCACATATCTATCTATAGACGTATAAAAATGACCATATTCCTAAATGAATATTTTATGTTCATTTCTCTATTTGATTAAATTCAATTTAATTAAATTACCCGCATTCCTCTATTTAATTAAGTAAATTACTCAATTTATTTAAATTAAATTCACTATATCCATTTAATGAATAAATCATTTTATTCAATTAAATCCCCCCTATCCACTTTTAATTAAATACAAATTTAATTAAATAGTTATCCTAAATTGAATAAATCTAATTTATTTAATTTCTCCAAATTGCAACCAAATTGAATGAATTAAATTATTTCAATTAAATCCTATTATCCCTCCATCCACTTGCAAAATCCCAAACCCCTTTCTAATCCCTTCTAGAATCTTCTAATTGCTTCTAATTAACCTAACCCCTACTCTAAACTTTGTCGCATCCCTAAGCAAAGGGAAGTCACTTCTCAAATGGCTCAAAGTCTTTGATAACCATTAAAGGCTTTCAACCTTCAACCACCAAATGGCTCAAAGTCTTTGATAACCATTGAAGGCTTTCAACCTTCAACCACTTAATCCCCAAAGTCTCCAATAACCATTAATGGTTAACTCAAACCCTCCTACATGGTTAAAACATTTGTTTTGACTCAACCTCTACCCAACCCAAAGGTCTCATCAGGCCATTAATGCTTTGACCATGATTATCTCTTAATCATTTGCACAAAGATTTATCCTTGGATTAACTCTTAATCCAATGGGTAATCTTAATTTAGACTTGACCCTTAGCCTTTAGATAACCATGAGGTCTTCTCAGGCCTTTAATGCCTCCAACCCCTTCTCTCAACCCAATCCTATATTGACACTTGTCACCATTTCGTTGGTGTCAATTGTGCACATGGATCCCCAACTTTCAAACTCAACCCTTGATTAAACTATTCAATCCTGACCATCCATTTCCCTGTTTTTGCTATAAATAGAGCTCTCATTCCTCCATTCTTAACAATCATCTTTCAAATTTGAAGCATTACACTTATGCTCAGATTCTTTCAAACTTTCATATCATTTTTATGCTCATCATTTAGCCTCTTTTAGATCAGAAATTAGACTAATATGCATATTTAGAATAATTTCTTTATCATTTTAGCTCAATCATAGACTAAATATAGTATGCTAGGATAGTATTCATACTAATCTTGTCATCTTATCATCTAGTTTATTGCATTTCTAAGATCATACATAGTTTAACATCCATTTCATACTAAAATACATCAAAGCATCCCTCGTTCTTACATTTGCCATCCCTAGACCATTTTGCTCACTAATTTGAGAGCAAAACATTGGTTTGAGGGACATTGTGAGATAGAGAACCATGGGACCCAACTTGGGAAGCTGAGTAATTTGTTATTACTCCATAGCTTGCATCAAGAAGTCCTGTGTGTGTGTGTGGACAAGTATTCAGCAATATTTTCACATATTGAATTTTATTTAACCACTTTTCCCACATACATTTCTAGCGCCCACCGTGGGGCTCGACCCCAAATAAAAAATCAGTTTTTCAAATTAATGACTTTTGCAGGTCCGCGGGAAACAGGAATCGGCGCGTTGAAAACATTCCATAGCGCATCCGGTTAATAGTCTAGCGCATCCCGCTTATTGTTTAGCACGTGGGATCAATACCCTAGCACGTAAAGACCTTTCTTTAGCACATGACTTTAATTGAAAATTTCCTGTAGGTCTCAACGCGGGCAAAACACAGAGTAGCGCATCAAATCAACATATTAGCGCATCAGATCCCCATTTTAGCGCTTATAGCCCATCATCCAGCGCGTAAAACTCAAATGTTAGCACATCATATTTCAAATTTTCCTGCAGAACTGAGCACGGGAGAAAGAAAAGGAACAGAGCAGCATTTCCAATTCATAGAGTAGCACATCCAAGCAACAGTATAGCACAAAGAAACATCAGTGTAGCGCATCTAGTTTTTATTGTTGCGCGTGCAGTCCATTCTGTAGCGCATCACAGATAGAGGACTAAAATTTTATTGTAACCGAACTAAAATTTTAAACTTGTAAAAGTCCCCCAAATCATCTAACATTTTCTTTTTTCTTTTGCTTGCAGGATTCTAACGGTTTCTTGTAGGTAGAGCAAGGAATTTTATTTTAAAAACAATTTCTTTTGTTGACCACAAAATCAAAAATTTGCTTTGTTGACCATTTCTTTTCCATAGATCAGAAAATCATTCTTTTAAGGTAAAATGAACACCATGTTTTTGTAGAGCAACATCTCCGCCTAGATTTTAACAAATCATTGATTTGAAAGGATAAAACAAACCCAACTGATTGCTCTATCTCGAAAGTGGAAGGAATATGCTCTCCTCTTAACTGGGTGATCAAAAATCCAGACCACTCTTACAGCTTTCAGTAATTCAAGAATTAAAACCTTTAGCAGGCTTGCCTTCTCGAGGAGTTGTAATCAACTCTTAAAACCATTTATGGCCGGTGTGAAGGGAACGACCTAAGTGGGGAACGACTTTGACGCCAAGAATTCCAACCAACTATAATCAAATGTGGAAAGTGACGAAAGTCTTTTTCAACGGTTGCGCGCAGTGATTAGCCTTCCCCCAGTATCCTTGAGATACATAAAGCCTTTGTTCTAAAGGTTTGGAAGCCTCCTGAGGGAGTTTATCACTGACGGCCGAACAGGAAGCCTGACTACGAACCATAGAAATAGAAGCTTTGAACTGAGTCAGTAACCAAACATTTATAACATCATAGTGCAAGGGTGGGGAAGAATCCACCCCCAAGATTACTCACCATATATCTCCCAAGATAACTACTCAACTGTGAAGCAATTCACTTTGAGTTAATTTTTGGTAAAAGGCAAAAAAATGGGCGCCCTCTAGGGGGTGACACGGCCGTTTGAGCTAACGGAGTATTGAGACTAGTGGGCTATGATGTTATTTATGACCCTTGACTAAAGAGTCTTTTTGAAGTGTATTACTTGTATCCAAACCTATTAAAACATTGGGGATTTGAACACATCCTCGCAGAACATACACTTTTTACTAGATTAGGTAAAATGGTTGTACTTTTTGTGCCGTGCTTGCATTTATTACTTCAGAAAATCATCCATCACACTTGAAAATTTCTCAACAAAATTCAAAATCCTCAAGAAATCACCCAAACAAAAAAATCAGGGCAGTCTAGTGCATAAGAACAACATCTTAGCGCGTGGAAGTATTTTGTTAGCGCATCCAAACCTCAAATTAGCACGTGAAGTTAAAACAGTAGCATTTTTATCATAAGGCAAAACAGTTTAAATTCCTTTAGCGCATCCGAAAAATAATCTAGCGCGTGGCAAAAGCAGCCTAGCGCGGAGGAACCAAGAATTAGTGCATAGAGTTTAAAAGTTAGCGCGTAACTAGCCCAGTATAGCACATAGCTTTTTCAAACTAATTCCACAATAATTTTCAACAGTCCAAAATTAAGCGTGTAGAAGAAACAACTTAGCGCGTGGCATAGAAAAATTAGCGCATACAGTCAAAAAGTTAGCACGTAGAAAACCCAGGATAGTGCATAGGTTTTTCAACTGTTAGACAACATTTTTTAAACAATCAAAACTTTAGCGCATGTCTAGGGGCAGATTAGCGCGTGTGCTCATTCTTTTAGCGCATCAAGTAAATTCAGTACCGCATGTAGACTCTGTTCTAGCGCGTGATCCAAAACAAGAAAACAAAGAGCAAAACCAAGAAAATTTTGAAAATTTTGAAAACATTTTTAGAAGCCTTTTTCATCAAAAAACCATTTTTCATCAAACCAGAGTGACAAACAAACCACTAAAACTATTTCTTGAGCTCAATTTGTGTCGAAAAAAAAGTTGTCTGAATCCTAAACAAATCGTACAATAGAGGACGTCTCTCCTATCATAATCCAGAGATTTCATCATCAGTATCAACAAAATCCTTTACCATCTTACGGATTTCTATCTCAAAACACTTGTTTAAAATTCTCAAATTGTCAAATCCAGTTTCTAGATCAGGAAGTTTTTATCCATATCATTTGACACGCTTTATCGTGAAGGGACATCTAAACCTTCACTCTGATAAAGTAAGATTTGAAAAATTTTCAAAAACAAGAATCAACTGAATCCAAACATATCAAAGGAAATCATTGATCACTCATGCATGACTAATCCCCTTATTCTGAGAAGAAAGAACCTCTATCGTAACATCACGTTGAAGAAACAACAACCTAGTTTTTCCAAATTCATCAAGAGAAATAAATTTTTATACATCAATCGTCAACTCTTCAAATCTCATTGGGTATTCTTTCATCACGTCAAACATTATATCCAAAACAAATCTAGCGAATTTGACAAAGAACCTTTGAAGACAAGAGCATACTGTCAAAAGTCTGCTTTTAATCCAAACATAAACCGGGGAGGAAAGATCAATCCAGCATTCTTGCCCAACGAGTGCATCACATATAACACATCTCGACCAGAACCACCAACACCTGAGCAACACATCGAAGAGGCTTTTGTCCCTTTCATCACTGAAATTTTTTACTAAAATGCCTGTTACTCACTCTCAACGAGACAAACAAAGCGAGACACATGCAGAATCAAGTATGAATCGCAGATTATCAAATCCTTTTGAAGTTCCACCAGTAGAAGAACCTGAAATTACTGAAGCCCTTCTTCGGGAATGTCAAGAAAACCCTTCCTTCCAAAAACTTGTTGAAAAACTCATGGAAAATGACAAAGAAAAATATATGTTGATGCTTACAAGCAAAGGCGTTAAACTTCCCAAAGATTTCGACCCAAACATTTTTCAAACTGGATCTCGACAATATGCATATCAAGAACAACACAGAGAAGAAGAAACTCACATATCTAAACAACATAACTTTGAGCAACACATTCCAGAACAACGCATACCAGAAATGCGTATACCTGAGCTAGAAACACCAGAGCAACATATACCATATACCACACCTTTTCAGCTGAGAACCAATACAAGGCAAGAACTTTTTCCTCGACATGACAATATACCTTTGGCAGCCCTTACTCAACAAATGCAAATGTTGCAAAGGCAAATACAGGATATGCAACAAGGGACAACAGTGTGGTACTCTTTGAACGAAATCTGTCCTTACCCATTTGACAAAAGCTTGAACATGGTGCCTTTTCCTCCAAACTCAGACGTTCCCAAATTTGATAAATATGATGGAAAAAGTGATCCCCGAGATCATGTTCGGGAATTTTGCACACTGAGCCTGGAATTTTCTCATGATGACACCTATTTAATGAGGTTATTCCCTAGAAGCTTGGGAGGGCAAACCATGGAATGGTTATCCAAAATCTCACCACCTGTCAGATCATTTGATGAATTGGTTAACAAGTTCATAACCCACTATTCCTACAACATCCAACATGCCATAACCATGCTAGATGTTTGCAATACCAAACAAAAGAACAATGAAACATTCATGGTATTCCTTCAATGCTGGCGACGCATGGTCTCTAGATATCCTCGAGATATTCCTGAAAAGGAGAAAATGGAAATCTTCATCGATAACTTGAACGGCGAGATGAGTTACCGGCTAAAACTTCAATGCATACCATCTTTCGCTAAATTGATTGAAAATGGCATTCAAGTAGAAGAAGCATGTGTCAAAAAGGGAACACTTAAATTCTACAAGGAAGGAACAAACTCATCAAACTACAATAACCAGAACAACACCAACCTTGACAAATCTCAATTTTGGACTCGAAACAAAAACGAAGGCAACAACAAATCACATGATCCCAAATCTAAGCAACCAGTGCTTGCATTATCTGGAAATCCTCAGAACACGAAAAATCTTAAAAATGTTGCACCAAATGCTAACACATATGCACCAAACACTGATCAAGGACAGCTCAACACAAACAACACCAACGATACTCAAAGCAAAAACATGAATCTAGGACCTAACACCAATTCACGCAACACAAACAATTTCCAAAAGCGTATCTTCACACCACTGGGATAATCTTTAGAATCTGCATTCAGAGAACTTTTGGCAAACAAGATTCTATCTTTGCCTCCAATCAACAATTACGAGCCCCCAATCAAACCACCTTGGTGGAATGAATCGCACTATTGTGATTTCCATCACAACAAGGGTCATAGAACAAACGAGTGCATGAGATTGAAACACATAGTACAGGACATGATTGATCGAGGTGACTTAACGGTCAATGGTCTCAAAACAAATGGTGATCACGGAGCCTTTAAAAATCCTCTCCCAAATTACAACAAAGATGGAGCATCCACTTCAGATGATACACGCGGAGCTCATATTAATCACATCTACAACAACACCATCAACCACATATCAGCTGAAGATCAACAAGTAAATGTCATCACCATCCGAGATCAACGTGATCATGAATCTGTCAATGTCACAACCCGAACTCAGAAATATGTCTTGAAGGGACATACGGCACCTACAACTACCACACCAAAAATCCAATATGACTTGGTTAACCAACTACGCAAGACTCCAGCTCAAATATCTATCTTGTAATTATTAAAACTATCACCAAGGCACAAAAACATGTTGGAACAAGCGCTATTGGAAACAAATGTACCTCAAAATCTGGATATAGATAGATTTCAAGCCATGGTCGCCCATATGACAGGATCTCATAACCTCACCTTCTCAGAGCATGATAATACTTCCTTGAGTCATCCACATAATACTCCTCTCCATATCGAAGTCATTTTTTGCAAACACCGAGTCAAAAGAGTCCTAATAGATGGAGGAGCCGACCTTAATATATGTACTTTAAAGCTTATCCGTGCATTAGGCTTCTCAGAAGAATCTATTGATCCCTGCAAAAAGATTACCATAAAAGCATATGATGATGAAGAGAGGTCCTCTAAAGGCACAGTGATATTACCTATTCAAGTAGGCCTAGTACAAAAGGATACTATCTGTCAAGTCTTAGATATTGATCTAACCTACAATATTTTGTTAGGACGACCCTGGATACATGAAATGCAAGCGGTACCTTCTACATATCACCAGTGTGTCAAGTTTCCTTATGATGGACAAGAAATATCCATATCCGCTAATCACAATCCATTTCAACATTGCAACGCAATGGGGGCAGCCCAAGACAGTTTGGTTCCTTATAATAGAGAAAAGCAGCAATCTTCAACATCAGATCTACAAATAGAAAAGCCCAACTCCTTATGGGGAGACTTCCAGCAGAAAATGCAAATCAAAGACCACGGTATGGGAGAATACTCTTTGGAACCTTTATGTTTGGCCAAATTACCAACATCACCCAGATCGCATGGTTTGCCTACTACATCAATACATCTGGCCACTCAGCCCATCACTAAATTTGATGGTACTTTCATCCAAATAGGTACTCTAGCACATGAATCAGAGGACAAAGATGTTCTTAGCTGGTTATACAAAGATGAGGAAGAAAATCATAGAGAAGCTACTCTGGACATTGTTCTACCAACACACTTGTATGGAAAAGGCTACTTAATCATGAAGCAAATGGGATATGGCGGTAAAGGACCTATTGGCAAACGCAAAGAAGGAGTCACTGAACCTATAGATCTTCCTTCACAACCTAGCAGAAACAAAGCAGGATTGGGTTCCAAACTCACATTCCTATTAAAACGGCCACCACATCTACTTACCAAACCTCAATGGAAAGTAAAGACGAAGTACAAAGAAGAATCCTGGCAGGAAACACTCTTTGAATCTGCAGAAACAATCCACAAGGCACAGGAACGTCATGATCAAAAGTTACATCAAGCAAAGCTTCTAAGTCATAAGAAGGCCCTATCTGCAGCAGTAGCTCATATTCAGACACCAATATCTCAAGAACAAATCATGTCATCTCCAGATACCGTTATTCCTCCTTGAGAAAGCACAGTCTATGAACAAATTCAGAAAGTAGAGGATGGATCTGACACAGAATCAACAAAAACCATCAAAATGATATCCATTATCAAAGATTTGTTTTCACCCTATAACATACCAGTTTATAGCACAGATAAAATCTGGGATGATGCCTATGAGACTGATTCCAATGAATATGAATGGGGTACCTACTCCAATGCTATTACAGATATCCCTAGTGATACTGATTCTATATCTCTTTCTCAAGAAGAACATAATGTAGAAGATAGACCTCTGGAATTTGGAATGCAGAATATCTATGACACCGAGGAAAGTGAACAGGAACATTATGAGCAAGTATATGTAGAAGATAATACCATCGAAGATCTCGACAAAATCCTGAAATTCTTTAAAACCAAGAACAATCACGATGAAAACTCTGTCCTAACACTCACAGTAGCCGAACTTTATCCACCTAACGACTCCTTACCACTTGTCTTTCCTAATCTCATCGACTGGGATGAACCTGAAATCCATGATATACCAATTTTTCCCAAATGATGAATCTATTATCCATTACCTATGTACCGTAAATCCAAAAACAGGCTCTACCAGTGAACAAAATAACGATGTCTACAAACCAGGGAGTGCCAAGTCTCTCAGTCACAAAAATGAACTAACTAAAGGATCTGATGCTGAAAACCAGTCAATGGCAGCTCTAGATCATAAAAAAGTAAAAATAAAGGACGTATCTGAGGGTGAAAACCTTTATAAGGCACCTAATGATGGGAGACTTGACACTCTTCTTGAGCACTTTCATGAGCGATCGCCCATATTGATTGAGCCCACTCAATCAATCAACATTGGTACCACAGAAGCAGTTAGGAACCTACACCTTGCAGAATCTCTAATAGAGGAAGAAAGATCGGCATTCATCATCTTCTTTAAAGGACAACAAATCAGCTTTGCTTGGTCATATGCTGATATGCCCAGAGTAGATCCACGCTTAATCATGCATCATCTGTCCATTTCTACAGGTGTTAAGCCAATCAAGCAAAAGCTACGAAAGATGAATCCACAGGTGGTACTCATGGTCAAAACTGAACTAAAGAAATTATTAGACGTCGGATTCATCTGACCCATTGACTATGCGGAATGGATTTCCAACATCGTTCCCGTATCAAAACCAGATGGTAGTATCAGAATCTGCACTAACTTCAGAGACATCAACAAAGCTTGTCCAAAAGATGACTTTCCTCTGCCCAGTATCGACAGCATTGTAGATCTCACAGCAGGCCATGCAATGCTCTCACTAATGGATGGTTTCTCAGGCTATAATCAAATCAAAATAGCCCCAGAAGATCAAGATAAAACCGCGTTCACCTGTCCTTGGGGAACGTACTGTTGGAATGTTATGCCTTTCGGCTTAAAGAATGTAGGGGCCACTTATCAAAGAGCAATGACCACAATATTCCATGACATGATGCACACATTTATGGAAGACAATGTGGATGACTTACTAGCTAAATCTTTCACCAGAGCAGAATATCTTGGTATCCTAACCAAAATCTTTGATCGATTAGAGAAATTCCAAGTCAGGCTTAACCCTAAGAAGTGTGTCTTCGGGGTTACATCAGGCAAGTTACTAGGCTACATAGTCTCAGCTAAAGGTATTGAAGTAGATCCAGCAAAGGTACAGGCCATTATGGACATGCCACCACCAAAGAATATCAGTCAACTCAGATCTCTACAAGGACGACTTCAATCAATCAGACGATTCATTGCTCAGCTAGCAGATAAAAGTCTACCATTTAATCATTTACTACACAAAAATGTACCATTCAAATGGGAGGCCAAGTGTGCAGAATCTTTTTACCAAATCAAATAGTACTTGATGAATCCACCAGTTCTAGTACCTCCAGTCGCAAGAAAGCCTCTTATTTTATATATCTCAACCACAGACATATCGTTGGGGGCACTATTGGCACAAAAAGATCAGCAAGGAAAGGAACGCGCCATATATTACATCAGTAGAACATTGAATGGCTATGAACTCAACTATACATTCATTGAAAAGTCTTGCTTAACAGTGGTCTTTGCATCTCAGAAGTTCTGACATTATATGCTAGCACACACCATCAAGTTGCTCACAAAAATTGATCCTCTCAAATATCTACTCAGCAAGGCAGCTCTTACAGGCCGATTGGCTAAATGGGTCATGATTCTCAGTGAATTTGACATCCAATACACAGAAAGACGAGCCATCAAAGGACAAGCAATTGTAGATTAGTTAGCCGAAGCACCCCTACCAGGAAAACACATCATGGAGATTGAATTTCCAGATAGAGATGTTCTTGCTCTTTCTACCAAACACTAGACCCTATACTTTGACGGATCCTATACACACCATGGTTCAAGTGCCGGCATTTTATTCATCACTCCTGAAGGACACACTATACCAAGATCATACAAGCTTATGTTTCCATGCACCAATAATATAGCTGAATATGAGGCACTAGTCATAGGCATCAAAATGGCCGTAGAATGGAAAATCACAGAGTTAAAAGTCTATGGGGACTCGCAACTGGTCATACATCAAATCAACAATGACTATCAGACTAAAGATGACAAGCTACTACCCTACAAGCGAATGGTGGATGACTTCAAATAGTATTTTGTGCACATCACCTTCGAGCAAATAACAAGGTTGAACAACAAAGCAGCCGATACAATGGCTACTATCGCTTCATTACTACAAATTCTAGAGCAATAGAGTCATTATGAGTTCCTGATAGAGCAACTATTCTCCCTCGCCTATGACCACTCTAAATCCCATGTTATCTATGCCTTGACTGGTTCAGATTCTCTGTTATATGGACTAATATACAACTATCTCAAGCATAATATCTTACCCATTGACCAATCTCGTAACCAAAAACGTAACTTTATCCGACAAGCTGCCTGTTACACCCTTATCGCTGATACTTTATATCATCAAGGTCTCGATGGTACTCTTCTTCGTTGTCTTGATCGTAATGATTTCGATTCTGCTTTACATGAGCTTCACGAAGGTATTTGTGGCACACATTCAAGTGGCACTACTCTTGCTAAAAAGCTTCTAAGGATGGGATACTACTGGCCTACAATGGAGAAAGACTCATATCACTTTGCCAAGAAATGTCCTAAATGCCAAATCCATGGTAATCTGATACATGCACCAGCACAAGAACTGCAACCATTTACAACATCCTGGCCCTTTTGTCAATGGGGACTGGACCTCGTTGGCAAAATTCATCATTCATCTTCAAATGGACACAAGTTCATTATAACTGCAACAGAGTACTTTACCAAATGGATAGAAGCAGTTCCCATGACCACAGTAACCGGGTAACAAATTGCCTCTTTTATCCTGAATTATCTAATCTACAGATATGGTATTCCAAGTTCAATCATTACAGATAATGGACGACCCTTCAAGAATCAAGATGTCCAAGAACTATGTGAGAAATTCAAAATCCAACATAGGTTCTCTACACCATATTACCCACAGGGAAATGGTCAAGCGGAAGCATCTAACAAGACAATACTGAAAATCCTCAAGAAAACAATGAATGATGCAGGCAAAGACTGGCATGTACAACTCAATCCAGCACTTTGGGCATACAGGACCAGCATCCGCACACCTACCGGAGCAACACCATACTCATTGGTATATGGATCAGAGGCTATTTTACCACTAGAGGTAGAGATCCCATCTCTCAGAGTCTCTTTGAAAGGCTTAATCCCAGATGAAGAGTATCGAGTTAACTGCCTGCAAGAACTTGAGCTATTAGATGAAAGATGCCAACATGCTTATACTCATCTCAAAGCATATTAGCAATGCATGTGCAGGAGCTACAATCACAAAGTCATTCCCCGCAACTTCAAAGTTGGTGACCTAGTCCTTAAATAAAATCCAAGAAATCAGCAAGATCGAGAAAAGAAAGGGAAATTTGAGCCTAACTGGTTAGGTCCCTATGTCATCATCTTAGTTTATGGATAAGGTGCCTATCAGCTAACAAATTTTGAAGGTGTTGTGCTCAACGAACCAACTAACAGTATCCATCTGAAAAGGTACTATACTTAAGTAGCCTAGTGCATGGAAAAAGCCAAAAACAAACAAAAAAATCAAAAAAATCCAGAAAAAGAAAAAACAAAGTACAATAAAAACAAAGGGTGAAAACCTGGTAAATAGGTGCTCTTGTGAAAGAATGGCTCCTCCATCTATATCCATACCATTTTATCCATACAAACACTATCGGTCATCGCCCGACACTTAGCAAATATCCATTCAGGACATACTTAGCGTAGTCACTATCCTGATTTGTCTATATATATCCTCTTACCACTAATCCACCATGGCTTGGAATCACTGTATATATTCACATCAAGAGGTACACTCAGCTAGGGGTATGTAAATAATATTGCAAACACTCAAGACATCAAGACTAGATGCAAAACTCAACAGCATGACATCCAACACACAACTACGCTTCATCGCCAAACAAAACCAAACAAATCAAAAAATAACAAGGATGGATGATTTTCTGAAATACTGAATGTTGCACTATAGCATAAAATCGTAGCTAGTTTTGCATTTTGAACTTTTTGAATGTTTGGATTCTCTTCCTTGTCTCACTAAAATGCTTCACAGGTAGAGGTCAAGGGGAACTTCCAATATTTTCTTAATCTTCTGTTTGGGAGGAGATCACTTGAACTGTGTGAATACATGCCTCGAGACGTGATACATAGTATATCACTGAAGGCCTGATTCCACTTCATGCATACAAATGATCAAATCTTGTCTGTTTACGCAATACGCACTCAGGTCGTCTTGGTTCAATTATACCTTGACGCTTGTGCTATCTTGCAAAATCAAATATCATGTAAATTTTTCTCAGGTCATTATGGTTCAATTATACCATTATGCTTGTATAAATTTTCAACATATCCTAAACAAATCAATGCTCAATGATGATATCTACAAAGAAAGAAAACAAATGGCTATATCGGATGGCAAATACATAATGAGGGATGCTCCAAAAACAATTAGTTGCATATCATTTTACAATTAGTTGCATTTTACAATTAGTTGCACATCATTTTACAATTAGTTGCATATCATCATTCCATATCATTTAAAATGTGTTTGCATATCATTTAACATCATTTACATATCATGATACATTTAGCAGCATATTAAAACATACATCTCATTTTCAAGATACATCTCACAGCATATAAAAAACATACATCATGCATCATGCATTACATCATTTATTGCATCATCACATAAGATAACCCACATAACATGCATCCATATAAACACATCACATAGATAAAAAATGGTGCCATATATATATCTCAAAAATGATCAAACATCTACAAAATGTGTAAAAACACTGTGTCCAGTCCAAAGGATAACAATGATCCAATAATACAACAGAGACCATGTCTCTCAAGTATGACTATCTCCTGACGGAGATGGTCTCGCTCCAGATGCACCCGCCCCTGGATCTCTAGGAGGGTCCTGTCTCAGTGGACCAGTGACACCTCGGCTCTCCGACCGTGACCCAGTAGCTTGAGATCGGCTAGATCTCGACTGAGAAAAACTCTCCACTCGTCGATCCCTGGGTACTATTGCCTCATAATGCTGCCTGTAGTACTCTACCTCCTGGGCTCTCAGCGCCAGCTCTCTCAAGGTGTCTCTCATGGGACCACCCGTCGCTGCTCTTTGCATGCTGGACACCACCTCTTCCACTTGTCCTTGCTGCTCTATCTCGGTATCTCTCTCAGTGGTCAACTGAGAAATCAGCCGCTGATAGGTCAAAATCTGCACCTACAGCTGTTGAACAGTAATCTGCAAGGTCCGGATCTGCACATCCTCCACATGACCTGGCACTTGAACTCGCAGTGGTACCTGTGCTAGAGGAACCCCTCCCACGCGGCCTGTCCTCAGTACTGGAGGTGGGAGTACATCTGTCCTCCTCCTCTGAGCCGGTTGACTCAGCTCCTCCTCACCACCCACTGCAACTAGCACCTCCCCCACTCTCCCCTCTCTCCTGGCTCTGATAGCCAATCCACCTCTCCCTCTCTCTATCCTCCCCTGCCGCACTGCTCTCTCCACACCTCTCTCTCCCCGCCTCCCTTTGGCTCCTCTCCCTCATCCTCCTCCATCCTCCCCATCATCTCCATCATCTCCCCCATCTCCCTCCTCCTCATCTGAGTCAAAAGCTGGCCTCATCTCCTCCGGATCTGAGATCCTAGCCACCGCCCGCACAGCAAACAAATGAGCGAACTTGTCTATCAGGCCCGCATCCTGAATCTCTGGGGCATAATCCCAGATCTGCCCAGCCAACCCCACAAACTCCTCCACTGCCACCGCACTGTCAATAGTCGGCCCCCAATTGGCCACATCCTGCTGCTTTCGTGCATACAGGCACACTCCCTGAGGAATCCCTTGCTGGCACCCAAACTGCCTCAAAACTCGGGTCACCACAAACCGCTCAATGACGAACGGGGTCCTCCCAATCAGATACCTCGTCATAAATACAAAGGGCATCTCCAGCCCATCCTCTGCCCATACCTCACAGCCTGTATACGGTCTCCAAGTGACCGTATCTATGTCGTCAAAAACCCTCCTCCAATGCTCTAGTTTGCCCAGCTTACATTGGACAACTAGACCTCTATAACCGTAGGCATATGCTGCACCTACGAGCCTATCCTTGTCTGCCAGTGGCCTCGCTGCTGGAATGTGCTCCCAGCACCATACCTGTAATAGGGTCACGCCAGCTGACAAACTACCATACCTGAGGTATACTACCTCATGTAAACTCCTGTATAAGTGAGCCAGCATCGCTAACCCCCATGCAAACCTCTGGCCTTGTGTGACCATCTCCTCCAACACTAACCCCCATCCCAGCGAGAATCCCTTTGACCTGCGATCAGGACAAAGGAATCCCCCAATGAATCTTGCCAGTACAGATGGCAGGGGTGCATAATCCAAATCCAAAAACTCCTACTAGGGGATCTCATAACCACAAACTATATCATCCTGAAATATGCAGCGCAGTGCTTCTGTGCCACCCTCCTCTAACTGCTCATAGGGAAGTAGTACCCCTACTACAGGGATGCGCAAAATCTGGTAACAGTCCTCAAGGGTGACTGTCATCTCTCCAGTAGCAAAATGAAAGGTGTTGGTGTCGCTATGCCACCTCTCTACCAACGCTGTCAAAAGCCCCTGGTTCACAGTGAACCGAGGCATATCCAAGAGAGAGGTCAATCCACATCTCTCAATAATGTCCAAATCTGCCTGTGACAACCGCGGTATCAATGTCCATGGTCTTGGGAATCTCTCCCTTGACTGTACAACACCCAATCGCTCCTGTCAACGAATAAAACATATCCAATATCAGTTTCCACATCAACACAAAGATATCAAAATCAAACTTACATCAACAACATGAAACAATTTGCTCATCTCTATCAAAGTTCAAAATCCTATCATTTCATATCAACTTGTAAAACAACTCAAGTTCTCAAAAACCATATCAAAACTTGTAACACAACTCAAGTCTCCACAATCACATAAACTTGTAAAACAACTCAAGTTTCCCACCCATATCAGCTTGTAAAACAACTCAAGTTTCTAACCCATATCAGCTTGTAATACAACTCAGGCTTCACACACATTGAATTTGAAACAGAACACGCAAATACATCATATTCTGATTAACAAAACATGTTGATATCTATACATAACTTGGAAAATCACAAATCAAAACAAGTTATACAAACACTCATATTGGATAAATTCATCAAAACACGATAGGCAAACAAAACAAATTTTCAAATCGGCAAAAACTGCAAAATTTCTCAGATGCGCTAAAACATATATTCAATGCGGTAAAAGATCCCCATGCGCTAGGCTGCCTCTCCTACGCGCTATTCTATCTAACCTCTACGCTAGATTCTGTCTACGCACTAAAGTTTTCACCCCATGTGCTAGACTCTGCCTATGCGCTAATCTACCCCTCCTAGGCGCTACCCTTTTAGCCCTATGTGCTAGGTTAGTCCTACACGCTAAACCCCCTTCCCTATGCAAACCCCTGTGGCTCCTATGCACTAGGTCACCCCTACGCGCTAACCTGTTGACGTGACGCGCTACCCAACACTTTCCATGTGCTATTCTACATGCACGCGCTAACCTAATAATTTTATGCGCTAACCTATCTTTTTCAGACGCGACCCCTAAGTTTGAACTTGATGCGCTACTCTAAACTTCGTATGCGCTAAACTAAACCCTAGATGCGCTAAACCGTTAAACCCGAACTTTAAAATTCAAAAACTGACTAAAAATGACAAAACAAAAAATCAAAAAAGGGTCAAAAACGTTAACTTATTGGTGGTCCACGCGCTACAGGTCTCCGGTACCTTCGGACGCGCTCGAAACGGTATCTGTGATAAGGAATAGGCATTTTCTCTCCAAAGCAAATTCTCTTTCTCCAAAGTCAATAAAGCACAAATGAACCTAAATCAAACCCTTTTCCCCTTTTATAGGAGGAAAATGAAATTAGGGTTAGCCCAATGGACCTGTAATATGGTCGCGTCTCCCCCATACCATAAAATTTGTAACTTATCGAGAGATGAATCAATTCACACACATTTAACATGCACGAAATCATACACATCATACGCAACACATCAAATTAAATCAAAAACTTTTTTTTTTTTTTTTTTAAATATTGATTCATCTCTCGAGGGGGCATCACCATCAAATATCGAATCTGGGGCATCACATCAAATCTGGGGCACAACTGGCAAATCAAAAGAACGACACAAAAATTGCATTTGATCATAAATCATGATAAGACATCATTTTCTTTGAAATAACATGTGCACACATGTCACTTCAAACAGGGGCAAAATGTAAACATATAAAAATGACCATATTCCTAAATGAATATTTTATGTTCATTTCTCTATTTGATTAAATCCAATTTAATTAAATTACCCGCATTCCTCTATTTAATTAAGTAAATTACTCAATTTATTTAAATTAAATTCACTATATCCATTTAATGAATAAATCATTTTATTCAATTAAATCCCCCCTATCCACTTTTAATTAAATACAAATTTAATTAAATAGTTATCCTAAATTGAATAAATCTAATTTATTTAATTTCTCCAAATTGCAATCAAATTGAATGAATTAAATTATTTCAATTAAATCCTATTATCCCTCCATCCACTTGCAAAATCCCAAACCCCTTTCTAATCCCTTCTAGAATCTTCTAATCGCTTCTAATTAACCTAACCCCTACTCTAAACTTTGTCACATCCCTAAGCAAAGGGAAGTCACTTCTCAAATGGCTCAAAGTCTTTGATAACCATTAAAGGCTTTCAACCTTCAACCACCAAATGGCTCAAATTCTTTGATAACCATTGAAGGCTTTCAACCTTCAACCACTTAAACCCCAAAGTCTCCAATAACCATTAATGGTTAACTCAAACCCTCCTACATGGTTAAAACATTTTTTTTGACTCAACCTCTACCCAACCCAAAGGTCTCATCAGGCCATTAATGCTTTGACCATGATTATCTCTTAATTATTTGCACAAAGGTTTATCCTTGGATTAACTCTTAATCCAATGGGTAATCTTAATTTAGACTTGACCCTTAGCCTTTAGATAACCATGAGGTCTTCTCAGGCCTTTAATGCCTCCAACCCCTTCTCTCAACCCAATCCTATATTGACACTTGTCACCATTTCATTGGTGTCAATTGTGCACATGGATCCCCAACTTTCAAACTCAACCCTTGATTAAACTATTCAATCCTGACCATCCATTTCCCTATTTTTTCTATAAATAGAGCTCTCATTCCTCCATTCTTAACAATCATCTTTCAAATTTGAAGCATTACACTTATGCTCAAATTCTTTCAAACTTTCATATCATTTTTATGCTCATCATTTAGCCTCTTTTAGATCAGAAATTAGACTAATATGCATATTTAGAATAATTTCTTTATCATTTTAGCTCAATCATAGACTAAATATAGTATGCTAGGATAGTATTCATAATAATCTTGTCATCTTATCATCTAGTTTATTGCATTTCTAAGATCATACATAGTTTAACATCCATTTCATACTAAAATACATCAAAGCATCCCTCGTTCTTACATTTGCCATCCCTAGACCATTTTGCTTAGTAATCTGAGAGCAAAACATTGGTTTGAGGGACATTGTGAGATAGAGAACCATGGGACCCAACTTGGGAAGCTGAGTAATTTGTTATTACTCCATAGCTTGCATCAAGAAGTCCTGTGTGTGTGTGTGGACAAGTATTCAGCAATATTTTCACATATTGAATTTTATTTAACCACTTTTCCCGCATACACTATCAAGTATAACTTTTTGAAGCAAAAGGTGGAAGCAAATGAAATCAATTTGGTTTATGTGAATACTAAAGAGTAGATTGTAGACATTTTCACTAAACCTTTGCCTAAATAATCATTTGAGTACTTTAGAGACATATTGGGGGTTTCTACTCCTTCAGTAGAGACCTAAATGATGCTAATTGGCATCACTCCTACATGCATTTACATAGATACTATTCATTCTGGATTGATGTGGTGGTGCTACTACTCAGAGGGAGTAGTCAATTGTGTGGTTCAATGGATTTATGATCTTTCTTTGATATTTATGCCATATATTTGGGATTGATGTCAAAGGGGGAGATATATATGTGAAAAACATAACTTAACAAAATATCAGTCAAATGGAGAGTTTGGTTCAGAGCTTCATTGTAATATCATCCGATGGGAAATTGTTGGCAATCTTCCTCTGGAGGAGACTTGTTTGGCATTTCTTAGCACTTGGATGTTTTTCACATCTAGTATTTTCATCAATGCCAAAGGGGGAGATTGTTGGCAGTTTGGAGGAATTGATTATGTGTTGCATTGATGTTTTTTCATTGATGGCAACACCGGCAGTTTGGGTTGTTTACCAGTTTCTGGTTGGTTCTGGTAGAGTGGTTGGTTTATGATGTTGATCTGGTATGCTCTGGTATGCTTTGGTTTGTGGATTTGGTTTGGATCTGTCATTCATACTATTCAGATGTGTATCATGATCTGTTGGTTTGGGATTTGATGACTTAGAGCTATCATTTGTTCTAGCAAGCCTTTTGGTCACTGGTAAGGGTTTTATCGGTAGAGTTTTGTTGAATATCTTTTGATGCACGTAATAAGTGGTGTTGGTGTGACTTCTAGATGGATATCAGGATGTTGTTGGTTAACTTGTTTGTGTTCCTATTGATCGGTGGTGTTGGATTTGGTTTATAGCAAGCTATTTTGGGTCTAGTGTTATCTGGGTTATGGACTGGTTTATGTAACGTGTTGGTGGATGTTCCTAATGCGTTATTGGTGGGGTTTAATGATTGGTTTACATTGTTTTTGGCTTGAGCCGACTTGGTTGATCATTGGATTGTGGGTTTATGTTATGAATTTATTGTATTATCTTTTAGGTGGCCGACCTAATTGTTTAGGTCTTGGGTTGGTATAAATATGATGTAAGATCGCTTTGTAGATCATGAATGAAAGTATGATTATTAGATATAGGATTATATGTGTGCGAATAATGTTGTAATAATATGCAGAGGTTTTGGTCAATCATAGGTGATCGAATTGGGTTTGTAAGAGAGGTTTAAGGCCTCTGGTATTGAGCTTAACTGAAACTATACTCGAGCATAGGAGGTGTTATACTTGCAATTCAATCTTCATTCTGGATCGTAGTTTGATGTATTTTGTAGTCAATGAGGCTCCTTTTGTGATGAGCAGTGTGCTCTAGGCTGTTGGCCTTCCTGCATGTGCAGGCCCCCTTCATATTGTAATCACATACTTCATGCAAAAGTATTATCTGACTACGGGTAGGGCTCCCACCATGGTTTTTCCCTTTACCAAGTTTTCCACGTACAAATCTTGGTGTCATGTGTTATGGATCAATGGTAACTATTATGTGATTTATGTTTATGTTTAATTGCTACATCTGATATTCTGATATTGAGTTTATGTGTTCCGGTAATAAGGATTTAATTGCTTAAAGCTCTATAATCTGGTGACAACTAATTCACCCCCCCTCCCCCCTCTCAGTTGTCTCTGGTTATCTGAGTTGTCTAACATGTTGCACTCCCAAATATCCATTTCCTAAATCAAGCATCTCCCTTGATTCAAAATTATTTATGATTTATTCCCCTTGATTCCCCGTGTTTTTTAAGCCAAGATCGCATATTTTTCTAAGTATGAAGGCATGGCTAGTATACTAAGTTTGTGTAAGCTATTAGTATTATGGAGTTTCCCTTCTTGGTATGGCCTTCATCCCAAGTATTCTTTCTTTTCTTTGATACATTATTATATTAGAATTCCCTATTTAGTCATGACCTTTTGTCTATTCCTCACCCTTGTTCCCTTTTCATTAGGGTTTAAGAGTTTCTCATGCCAGGTTACGTCTCTACGAAAAACCCACTCCTTCACAAACCTTTGTAAAAAATTTAGACATCCCTTAGCCGATATGTCTCATCTTCAAACCTTGCCACTTGAACTTTGGCTCTCCCATCGCTTTTTACTAGTCACCTCCACCTAGCTCACTATATTTCTAAGGTGCCACTAAGTCTTAGAGTTTTTATATCTATTCTGGAAATAATTCTCATGCCATTGAAATATTATGTAATAAAGAGGATGTGGATCCATGCGTACATTTATAAATACACACAAAGAAGATGAATCCATTTTTTTTATTATGCAACTATTGGGATTACAAACCCAAAGGAGATCCTCACCATACTTATTGAGAATAATTGTAGGTTATAAGGGACCCTCATCAGCACATTTAAAGATCATTTTTACATATGAAGACATCATTTCTTACTTTGTGTCAATGGAAATAATGCTCGTACATGTAGGAAGCCACTTTCACACACTAAGGAAATGATAGAGACTTTTTTTATATATATACTATTCCTCATTGTTCAAGATTATAAATATGAAATCAACAGATCATCTATGAACAACCCAATATAAACCATATAAAATAATTACCATGGGCGTTCATGTTCAAGAATCCAAAATAAGAATGAAAACTCATGGATATGCTAAAAACCCCATATATATCATGTCAAACGATGAAACACATTTAGCTAGATGAGAAATATGACACGGAGTTCACATTCAAGCATTGATTGAAAATGGTATTGGTAGAATCAAGCCTAGAAAAAATTTTAGTTTGTGGATGTGAAAAATTATGTTTTAGTTACCTTAGCAACTATAGTAAAATGGTGTAACATTTAATAATTTTGTTTCATTTAATAGAAGATAAATAGTTCAGATTTCCTATCAACATTGTTCCCTTATTTTTGTTTAGCATGTATGCACTAATGGGTTATTATTCGTGTGATGTCTATATGGGTAAGTGCACAAAGATGGGGAACCAAAAAATTGATGAAAAACATTTTGGCTCCCATCGGGCCATATGGCGCACGCCAAATAAGGTGTGTGCCCTATTTGGTGCATGCCAAATAGGGTTGGCATGTCAAACCTAAGGTTTGGCCACACCATTTCTATTTGGCATATGCCAAATAAGGCAAGTGTTAAATTTAGCATGTGCCAAATGGATTTGCATAATGATAAGTGCATTTTCATGTTGGAAACTACAAATTTGTCTCTCTTTCTATTTGTATTTTCCCTTTCTTATACTTTAAGTTATATTTTATGTATATATTGTCAGGATGTTTGAGAGTGGTTTCAAATCTCTAGGATTTATAATGCAAATTCTAATTTTTAGAGTATTCAGATAAATTTCAGACTTAGTCAAATTTCAGTAATTGAGGCATGCTCATATCAGCATTCTCTCTCTCTATCTCTCTCTCTCTCTCTCTCTCAACCCCTACCTCTCACTCCCTCTCTCTCTAGCATCTCCCTTTCTTTTCCTCCTCTTGCACTTAGGCTTTCTCTCCCTCTAGTCCCTCCCTCAACCCCCACCTTCCTCCCTCTCTCTCTCTCTCTTTCTCACTCTCTCCATCCCTCACTCTCTCCACCCCTCTATCTCTCATCTTTGTGGTTGATGGAAAGAAAGGAAAATACTAGGGAGAGAGTGAAAGTGAGAGATATGGAGGGAGTGGTTGATGGAAAGAAAGGAAAATACCAATGATAGAGAGAGAGAGAGACGGAGGAAGGAAGGGAGGGGTTGATGGAAAGAGAGGATTATATTAGGGAGATAGGGAGGAAGGGATGATAAAAGAGGGAGAGATCAAAGGGAGAGAGAGATTAAGTGAAAGAGGGAGGGAGGGGTTGTGGCAAAGAGAGAACCCAAGTGAGAGAGATGGAGGGAGGGAGGTAGGGGTTGATGAAAAGAGGGAGAGATTTGATAAAGAGGAGTAGGGAAGAATGGGAGAGAGAGAGGGGGGGGAGGGAAAGAATGTAAGGGAGAGGAAAGAGATAGGATGGGGGAGGGACAAAGAGAGAGGGGGGGAACAATGGGAGGGAGATAAGGAGAGGGAAGAGATAGGATGGGAGAGAGAGAGAGGGGGGGGAGGAGGGAAACAATGAGAGGGAGAGAGGGAGAGGGAAGAGATAGGATGGGGGAGGGAGAGAGACTTGAGAGAGAAAGAGAAAGGGAGAGATACTTGAGAGAGAGAGAGAGAGGGAGGATGTGGGAGGGAGAGAGAGAGTGAGGGGAGGGAAACAATGGGAGAGAGAGAGACTGAGAGAGGGTGGGAGGGAGAGAGACTTGAGAGAGAGATAAAGAGATGGAGAGAGAGAGAGAGACTAGGACATGTGTTAGCCTTTTGGACCCTTAGGACCCCATATAACCCCCTAACACACCATATGACCTCTTAGGATACCATATGGTCCCTGAGGATACTATATGGCCCCTTTTTACATCCTAGTACAAGACATGACCCGTTATGACAGCATATGACCCCTTAGGACAATATGGTGTCCTAGTGGGTCATATGGTGTCCTAAGGGGTCATATGGTGTTCTAACACATGTGGGCCCTTAGGACCCCATATGACCCCTAATGACACCATTTGACCCCTAACCACACCATATGACCCCTTAGGACACCACATGACCCCTAGGGACACTATATGACCCCTTTTAACATCCTATACATGACATAACCCCTTATGACACCATATGATCCGTTAGGACAATATGATATCCTAATGGGTCATATGGTGTTCTAACACATGTGTGGTCCTTAGGACCCCATATGACCCCTAACGACACCGTATGACCCCTTATGACACCATATGACTTCTCAAGACACCATATGGCCCGTTTTAACATCCTAGTACACGACATGACCCCTTATGACACCATATGACCCCTTAGGACAATATAATGTCCTAATGGGTCATATGGTGTCATATGGTGTTTTAAAAAATGTTTGGGCCCTTAGGACCCCATATAACCCCTAACGACACCATATGACCCCTTAGGAAAATATGATGTCCTAGTGGGTCATATGGTGTCCTAAGGGATCATTGTTTTCTAACACATGTGTGGGACCTTAGGACCCAATATGACCCCTAACGACACCATATGACCCCTTAGGACACAATATGACCCCTGAGGACACCATATGGCCCCTTTTAACCCCCTATTACATGACATGACCATTTATGAGACCATATGACCCTTTAGGACAATATGATGTCCTAATGGATCATATGGCATTCTAAGGTGTCATATGATGTTCTAGCATGTGTGTGGGCCCTTAGGACCCCATATGACCCATAATGACACCATATGACCCCTTAGGACACCACAATCCCTTTTAACATCCTTGTACACATCATGACCCCTTATGACACCATATGACCCATTAGGACAATATGATTTCCTAATGGGTCATATGACACCTTATGACATCATATGACCCATTAGGACAATATGATTTCCTAATGGGTCATATGGTGTCTTAACAGGTCATATGGTGTTCTAACACATGTGTAGACCCTTAGGAACCCATTTGACCCCTAATGACACCACATGGCCCCTTAAGACACCATATAACCCCTAAGGACACCATATGGTCCCTTTTAACATCCTAATACATGGCATGACCCCTTATGACACCATATGACCACTTAGGACAATATGATGTCCTAATGGGTCATAAGATATCCTAAGGGGTCATATGGTGTTCTAACACATGTGTGGGCCCTTAGGACCCCATATGACCCCTAATGACACCATATGACCCCTTAGGACAACATATGACCCCTAAGGATACCATATGACCCCTTTTAACATCCTATACATGACATCACCCCTTATGACACCATATGACCTCTTAGGACAATATGATTTCCTAATGGGTCATATGGTGTTCTATCACATGTGTGGGCCCTTAGGACCCCATATGACCCCTAACAACACTGTACGACCCCTTAGGGTACCACATGACCCCTTAGGGCACCATATGACCCCTAAGGACACCATATGGCCCATTTAACATCCTAGTACATGACATGACCCCTTATGACACCATATGATGTCCTAATCGATCATATGGTGTCCTAAGGTATCATATGGTGTTCTAACACATGTGAGGGCCCTTAAGACCCCATATGACCCCTCAAGACACCATATGACCAGTTTTAACATCCTAGTACATGACATGGCCCCTTATGACACCATATGACCCCTTAGGACAATATGATGTCCTAGTGGGTCATATGATGTCCTAATGGTTGATATGGTGTCCTCAGGGGTCATATGGTGTTCTAACACATGTGTGGGCCCTTAGGACTCCATATGACACCCAATAACACTATATGACCCCTTAAGACACAATATGACCCATGAGGACACCATATGGCCCCTTTTAACATCCTAGTATACAAAATGACCCCTTATGAGAACATAAGACCCCTTAGGACAATATGATGTCCTAATGTGTCATATAGTGTCCTAATGTGTCATATAGTGTCCTAAGATGTGTGTGGGCCCTTAGGACCCCATATGACCCCTAATGACACCATATGACCCCTTTTAACATCCTAGTACACAACATGACCCCTTATTACACCATATGACCTCTTAGGATAATATGATGCCCAAATGGGTCAATGGTGTCTTAAGATATCATATGGTGTTCTAACACATGTATGGACCCTTGTGACCCCATATGATCCCTAACGACACCATATGATCCCTTAGGACACCATATGACACCTTAGTACACCATATGATGCCCAGATGGTGTCTTAAGGGGTCACATGGTGTTCTAAGACATGTGCAGCCCCTTAAGACTCCATACCCCTAATGACCCATGTCCCACCTCAGGACACCATATGATCCCTTATGACAACCTATTGACCCTTTAGGATAATATGATATCCTAATTGTCATATGGTGTCATAAGGGGAAATATTGTGTCATAAGGGGTCATATGGTGTTCTAACAAATGTGTGGGCCCTGAGGATGCCATATGACCCCTTAGGACCATGCAATGTCCATATGGTGTCCTAAGGGGTCAAATTGTGTTCTAACACATGTGTAGCCCCTTAGGGCCCCTTATGACCCCTAACAACACCACGTGACCCCTTATGGCACCATATGACACCTTAGGACAATATGATGTCCTAATGGGTCATATGGTGCCCTAAGGTTCCATATGATGTTCTAACACATGTGTGGTCCCTTAGGACCCCTAATGACACCATATGAACCCTTAGAACCCTTAGGATACCATATGATCTCTTTTAACATCCTAGTACATGACATGACCCCTTATAGCACCATATGACCCCTTAGGACTGTAGCATTATAAATTGTACACCCTTACTAAGGTGCTACAATTCTACACTTAGTTTAGCACCCGCCTTAGTGTGTTTGCATCTTGCATTGTAATTTCCTTTTAAGCATTTAATTAATTAATTTAATTTAACCTAAAGTCATATTTCATCACTCCCCACATCATAAAAGTGGGCCTTTTACCCTAAGTGTGCCCCTTTTAATTTCATTTCTCCAATAAATAATTACAGCATAAACCCTAATTATGTCTCATTTCAACCATTAAGGCCCAATTTTGCATATCAAAATATCTCAAAATCAGTTTTAACTTTGGGATTCTCTCTAATACCATCATATCTAATGACCCTGAAAATTTGGTGAAAAATTGGTTGGACCGGGTGCAAGTTGCACCTAGTCCCTGACATTTTTCCAAAAATTTCAGGAGCATAATTCTATGATATTATAATGCTTAACCCCAGGAAATTGGTGGGAAATTCAAATCGTAGATTGGCCTAAAGATGAAATTAAAATATAGGGTTTCATATATAAGAGCTCTCTTTCTTCATTTGAAGGCATCTAAAACTAAGATCTAGGAAAAAAAAAATTGGAGTGAGCACAAGGAGCCTTCTATGTAGTGAAAGAGAAGCTTATGTAGAGTCTTCAACAACATTCAACAACATTCATCAAGCATTCATCAGGTGGCTTATATCTCTCCCTTAGGGATTCGTATGATTTCATGTTATTTTCATGTCTTTGTATGAGCTTCTTTACACTCATTTTCACATTTAAATTCATTCTTTAGATCATTTAGCACATTTGATTTCGAGAATTCTCATTTACATTTACATTTACATAGATTTAGTTTTTACTCTCCAAAGCGTAGGGTAGCTCTAGCTTCTTATCTTTCTCATTTTAGGGTCTTTTACACACACAAGATTCCTACACACACTATTTTACTATACAACTTGGCTATTTGTTGAGGTGGAAATCACTAAAATAGGGGTTTGAGTAAGGAAAAACCCTGTTTTTAGTTACAGGTGTAGGTATAGGTCCCGGAAGTCTCAAAAGGCCACTGAAAAGCACAAGGAGTATCCTAAACCCTTAGATCTGCCCCAAAATCATCAGGGATAGGGGCGCGTCATTCTAGTCCTGCCCAAGATAGGGGCGTGGTGCCCTGGTCCATCCATTTTAAGGTGATTTTGAGAAGGGTGGAAGCTCAGAACCTTCAGATTGCAATCTCTCGGTTGTAGTTCTCTGTCGAACAGAACAAGACCAGAGCATGGCACCTTGTCTAGGTTAGTTTGGCTCATTTTTCAACACTAGGTACACATTCAAATTTCTCCCCCTTCTCTACTTTTAGTATCTCAATTTCAAATCTACAAGTTTCTACTATTTTAGTTCATATATTCTTCATTGTTTATCTCCTAGTCTAGTTGATCAATCACACCCTTATTTTCACATCTATTCTTCATATACAACAAGAGGAATAGAAACCCAAAGAGATAATCCTTGGCTCTCTCTTTCTCACAAGAAGTAGCCAAAGTGAGCTATCTCTCTAGGCTCTTTTGTATTCCCAATATGTTGGCAAAAGTGGGATTAGGTCCTAGTCACTTGATCTCTCTTTTTTCCCTCCACAAGGACAATATGATGTCATAATGGGTCATATGGTGTTCTAACACATGTGTGGGCCCTTAGGACCACCTATGACCCCTAACCATATGACCCCTTAGGACACCATATGACACCTAAGGAAACCATATGGCCCCTACTAACATCCTAGTACATGACATGGTCCCTTATGACACCATATGACCCCTTACGACAATATGATATCCTAATGGGTCATATGGTGTTCTAACACATGTGTGGGCCCTTAGGACCTCATATGACCCCTAACGGAACCATATGACCCATTAGGACACCATATGATGTCTAGATGGTGTCTTAAGGGGTCACATGGTGTTCTAACAAATGTGTGGCCCCTTAAGACTCCATATGACCCCTAATGACACCATGTTCCCCCTCAAGACACCATATGACCCCTTCTGACACCATATGACTCATTAGGACAATATGATGTCCTAATGTGTCATATGGTGTCATAAGGGGACATATTGTGTCCTAAGGGGTCATTGTTGGTATTTTGGATATGTTGATATGGTTTTTTCATTGATGTCAACACTTGTCAACACTTGGAGATCTTTGGTTATGTTCACCGACATGTTCAGTGACTTATGCATAGTCACCAGTATCTGGTTCAGCGACAGGTTATATTGTTCACCAACATTGAGGATGATCTGTTATAATCTGGAGATTACTTGGTTATGTCGAAGACATCGTTTGGACACTTTGTTTTGGTGATTTGTTCAGTGGTCTAATCGAGTTTGCATATTTTTTGTTACTAGCAAATAGGTCCAGGATATGCACCGGCAAGCTTATCTATTCCAAATCAGCACGACACGTTATAAAGATAATTTATCATTGTTGTAAATGCATTGAGCCGACATCATGCATCGCATATTGATTCATTTATAATTGATTTTATTGTAATATCTTAGTGAGTCAACCTACTCATTTGGTCTTAGGTTCTGGTATATATGTAAGATCTCATTTATGAGATTGTGTGGTAGAGTGTGGAAAAGGATTGTAATAAGGTATATGCAAATATAAGAAAAGCAATACACACAAACATCATTCAAGATTGAAGGAAGGTTTGAAGAAGACAAATCAGAGCTTAACCGGTACTGAATCCAGCATATGAAGATGCTATTGTAAGTAGTACATTATCATTGGATTTAACCATCCAATTGTAGTCAGTGTGACTCCCATTTTGTGAGTGAGTAGTGAGCTCTAGGCAGTTGGCCTTTCTGCATGTGTAGACTCCATATTGTACACACATACTATCTACAATAGTATCATCTAATTATGGGTAAGGTTTCCCACCGTGGTTTTCCCCTTACAGGGTTTCCATGTACAAATAACTATTATGTGTTGTGTATGCTATTTGTCTTTCTATTTCATGCATTAAACTTTGCCAATACTACAATTGACTGTTAAACTGTCTAATGGCATTAAAGTTTGGTTAAGTTAGTTTTGGTTTGTATTTATTGGACAACTCATTCACCCCCCCCCCCTCTCAGTTTCCTCTGGGACCTAACAATTGGTATCAGAGCATAGTCCTCTTTTTGCAGAAGTCTAATAGCTTGAGGAGATCCAATGTCTTCTAACTATTTCAGGAAAGACAGTCTGAAGCTTGATGGAACTAACTATGGCATATGGAAGATAAGGATGGAGACACATTTGAATTGCATTGGAAAGGACATTTGGGATGTTACAAAGAATGGCTATATTGCTCTTACTCAAGGTCAACCTATTCCACCAATCTTGGCTAAAGATGAGGAAAATGATTGCAAAGCAAGAGAAGCACTTTTGAGCGCATTGTCAGATCAGAAAATCATGGGATTATCGAACAGATCTACTACTAAAGCTATTTGGGATAAATTGGAAACATTGAATGAAGGTGATACCACAGTCAAAATTGCAAATTTGGAATGCTTCCGGGTCAAGTATGAAAATCTGAAAATGGAAGAAGATGAAATAATTTTTGCTTTTATGGAAAGAGTAAATGAAATTGTTTTGGGTATACAATGTTGTGGAGGAACCTTAAGTGAAGATGAAATTATTTCTAAGGTTTTAAGAGCATTGCCACCAACATACAAAATGAAAGTAACTGCTATTAATTAATTGAGAACAATGCCTAATGCATTAGTATCTAGAGACACTTTAGTTGGGAAACTTTCAGCTTTTGAACTTGACGAATTTGGTCATGTCGCTACTATTAAGACAGATTTAGCTTTCAATGCATCATCATCATCTGTAGCATCATCATCATCATCTGAGAAATCTGATTGGAAAGCCTTTTATGCAAGAGAACTTGAAGAAATTAGAAAGGAGAATGAAGAACTGGAAGAACTTAAAGCACTATTTGCAAGGAAAATACCTAAAGGTCTAGTTGGGAGTAAGTATGAAGGTAAAGAACCATTTAAATGTTTTAACTGCAATAAGATTGGTCATATGGCTTCTAGGTGTCCTGATAGACATGCAAGATTGAAAGAAGAAGCTAAAAGGACATATAAGCCTAACCTTGAATATCAGAGGTACAAATTTAAGAAGAATAGAGACAAATCTTGTTACTATGTTGATGAAGGAGTTACTGATGATTCTGATGAGGAACCTGCAAACAATGGATGGGATTTTGTTGCAATAATAGAAGATCAACCCGCACCTACTAGTCAACCAGTAGAGAAGGCCTTGGTAGCAAAAATTGAAGATAAAGATGAATGGATTATTGATTCTGGATGTTCACATCATATGACTGGTGATAAGAGTAAATTCTTAACCTTTCAGGAATACAATGGACATCTAGTAATATTTAGAGATGACAAAGCTTGTTTGATCAGAGGAAAAGGCACTATATCTTTTGATGGTAAGCATAATACTGATAATGTTTACTATGTTGAAGGTTTGAAGCATAATCTTTTGAGTGTTGGTCAATTAGTTGGAAAGGGATTTCAGTTACAATTCAAGAATGGTAAATGCAAAATCATGAATAGAACTGGTTTGGAAACTGCAACCAGTAATCAGACTAGAGGTAATATTTGTCATTTGAATAACAATGAAAAGACATGCTTGATTGCACATATTGATGAAAGTTCATTATGGCATAAGAGATTGTGTCATGTAAACTTTGATTGCATTGTTAAGATTAGTACAATTAAGGTTGTAAGAGATTTACCTAAGATTGTTAAGCCTCACAATCCGATATGTAAGGAATGTCAGTTTGGAAAACAAGTTAGAGCGACTTTTAAGAGTATACCAGAGAAATCCAATAACGTTCTTAACTTAATTCATACTGATTTATGTGGTCCAACAAGAACTAGAAGTTTACAAGGAGATAGATATTTTATGCTAATCATTGATGGCTACTCTAGAATGTGTTGGGTTACTTTTCTCAGGGAGAAATAAGAAGCCTTTGGGAAATTCAAACTATTCAAGGTGATGGTAGAGAATGAAACTAGTAAGAAAATCAAATGTTTGAGATCATATCAAGAAGGTGAATTCACATCTGAGGAATTTAATACATTTTGTGAAGTGAATGGAATCAAAAGACAGTTATCAGCACCTCAGACACCCCAACAGAATGGAGTTGTGGAAAGAAAGAACATAACTATTTTGGATGTAGCTATAAGCATGATATCAGAAGCAAATCTACCTCATGTGTATTGGAAAGAAGCAGTCAATACAACTGTTTATACATTCAACAGAGTTCACATCAAAGGTGAAACCAGTAAGACCCCTCATGAACTATGGTTTGGTAATACTCCTACTCTTAAATATTTCAGAATATTTGGAAGTAAATGTTATATTATAAGAGATGAGTATATTGGAAAATTTGATCCTAGAAGTGATGAAGGAATATTTCTTGGTTATTCATCTAAGAGCAAGGCATATAGATGTTTTAATAAGAGATTGCAGAAAATCATTGAGAGTGCAAATGTGAAGATTGATGAACAGTTTAGAAGGTCTATAGACTCTGAACCAGCAGTTGAGATAATATCAAATGAACCTACAATTAGTACATCAATACAAAATGTTGATCCAATCACACTGGCATCATCTGAAAATTCCACAGTGACTGAAGAATTGCAGCAAGTAAAAACACCTCGATGTGTAAGATTGAATCACTCTAAAAATTAGATAATTGGGAACAAATATCAAGGAGTTATGACTAGAGGAAGATTGGCAAATGAAGAGGTATGTCTTATTTCTCAAACTGCACTAGCATCAATTAATGAGGCATGTGAAGATAAACACTGGATTAAAGCTATTGAAGATGAATTGGAACAAACTGAAAAGAATAACACATGGACATTAGTTCCCCGACCTAGAGACAAAAATGTAATTGGAACTAAATGGGTATTCAAAAAAAAAATTAATGAAGATGGTAAGGTAATCAGAAATAAAGCAAGATTAGTGTGTAAGGGATATTCACAGAAAGAAGGAATTGATCATAATGAAACCTTTGCACCGGTAACTAGAATTGAGGCAGTCAGATTATTCTTAACTTTTGCAGCACACAAGAACTATAAAGTATATCAAATGGATGTTAAATGTGCATTCCTGAATGGAGATCTTGAAGAAGAAGTTTATTTTGAACAACCTGATGGATTTTCTTTGACAGATGACAAAGATATGGTTTGCAGGTTGAGGAAAGCTTTATATGGATTAAAGCAAGCTCCTAGAGCTTGGTATGCTAGATTGGAGAAATATCTTTTGAAGATTGGTTTCACTAAAGGTAATACTGACAACAATATATATTATAAAGTGACTAATGATGACATCTTGGTTATTGAAGTTTTTGTTGATGATATAATCTTTGGAGGAGAAGATGGATAGTGTAAAGACTTTTCTAATAAGATGCAGGAAGAATTTGAAATGTCTATGATTGGAGAGATAAAATTCCTTTTAGGATTGCAAATTTCACAGACTGATAAAGGTATATTCATAAATCAATCAAAGTACTTGAAGGAATTACTAAAGAAATTTGGCATGGAAAACTCTAAACTAGTAAACACGCCTATGGCTACAACTGATAAATTATATTTGAAGGATGAATCAACACCTATTAATCTGACTAGGTACAAGTCTATGATAGGAGGTTTACTGTATTTAACACAAACAAGACCTGATATTATGAATGCAATATGTATTGTTTCAAGATTTCAGAGTAATCCTAAAGAAAATCATGAATCGACAGTGAAAAGGATTTTCCGGTATCTACAAGGAACTACAAATTTTGGTTTATGGTATCCTAGAGATGAAAACTTTGATTTATGTGCATACACAGATGCAAATTGGGCAGGAGATGTAGATGACAGAAAAAGCACCACCGGTGGAGCATTTTTTCTTGGCAGTAGATTAATCTCTTGGTTGAGCAAGAAACAAAGTTGTACATCTTTATCAACAATAGAATCAAAATACATTGCACCAACAACTAACTGTATACAAGTATTATGGATCAAGCAAATGTTGAAAGACATAAAGGTAAAATGCAAGGAACCCATAATCATTTACTGTGATAATATGGCAGCAATTGATATATCAAAGAATCAGGTATTTCACTCTAAAACTAAACATGTTTCTGTCAAATTCAATTTTCTGAAAGAGAATGTTGAAGCAAAAGAAGTGAAATTGGTTTATGTGAATACTAAAGAGAAGATTGCAGATATCTTTACTAAGTCTTTGCCTAAGGAAACTTTTGAATATCTAAGAGAGCGGCTTGGAGTTATACCCTCACTAGTAGAAACTTAGAAAGTTGATGATTGTCATCAACTGACATAATTAACAGAGAAATATTTTTTCTGGCTTTGATGAGGAGAGCTACTTCTTAGGGGGAGTAGTTGGATAAATTGATAAGTTGGTATTTTGTGATAAGTTCTTTGAACTGATTGAATTTGGTTTTGTATTGCTTTGGCATTTGATGTCAAAGGAGGAGAGATATCCATGGAAAAACACTTTATTTTTGGGGAGAGATTATTCCTAGGGGGGGAGATATTATGTTTTTTGATTTCTAGTTAATGATCTCTCTGGGAGATTGTTGGTTTTTGGTTTTTGGCATTTCTGTTTTGACACTTTGATGATTTTTCCATCTTGTGTTGTCATCAATGCCAAAGGGGGAGATTGTTGGTATTTTGGATATATTGATATGTTTTGTTATTGATGTCAACACTTGTGAACACTTGAGAAACACTTGGAGATATTTGGTTATGTTCACCAGCATGTTCAGTGACTTATGCATAGTCACCAGTATCTGGCTCACCGGTAGGTTATATTGTTCACCGGCACCGAGGATGATCTGTTATCATCTGGAGATTACTTGGTTATGTTGAAGACATTATTTGGACACTTTGTTTTGGTGATTTGTTCATTGGTCTAATCAGGTTTGCATATATGTTGTTACCAGCAAATAGGTCCAGGATATGCACCAGCAAGCTTATATATTCCAAATCAGCACGACATGTTATAGAGATGATTTATTATTGTTATAAATGCATTGAGCCGACATCATGCATCGCATATTGATTCATTTATAATTAATTTTATTGTAATATCTTAGTGAGCCGACCTACTCATTTGGTCTTAGGTTTTGGTATATATGTAAGATCTCATTTATGAGATTGTGTGGTAGAGTGTGGAAAAGGATTGTAATAAGGTATATGCAAATATAAGCAGAGCTATACACATAGACATCATTCAAGATTGAAGGAAGGTTTGAAGAAGGCAAATCAAAGCTTAACCGGTACTGAATCCAACATATGAAGATGTTATTTTAAGCAGTACATTATCATTCAATTTAACCATCCAATTGTAGTCAGTGTGACTTGCATTTTGTGATTGAGCAGTGAGCTCTAGGTAGTTGGCCTTTCTGCATGTGCAGACTCCATATTGTACACACATACTATCTATAGTAGTATCATCTAATTGTAGGTAAGGTCTGCCACCATTTTTTTTTCCCTTACAGGGTTTCAACGTACAAATAATTGTGTTATGTGTTGTGTATGTTATTTGTCTTTCTGTTTCATACATTAAACTTTACCAGTACTGCAATTAACTAATAAACTATCTACTGACATTAAAGTTTGGTTTACTGATATTAAGCATTAAGTTTGGTTAAGTTAGTTTGGGTTTGTATTTATTTTACAATTGATTCAGCCCCCCCCCCCCTCTCAGTTGCCTCTGGGACCTAACAGTCATATGGTGTTCTAATGCATGTGTGGGCCCCGAGAACACCATATGACCCCTTAGGACCATATGATGTCTACATGGTGTCCTAAGGGGTCATATGGTGATCTAACACATGTGTGGCCCCTTACGACCCCTTATGACGCCTAACAACACCATGTGATCCCTTATGAAACCATATGACTCCTTAGGACAATTTGATGTCCTAATGGGTCATATGGTGTTCTAACACCTGTGTGGGCACTTAGAACCCCATATGAACCCTAACAACACCATATGACCCCTTGGGACACCATATGATGTCCAGATGGTGTCTTAAGAGGTCACATGGTGTTCTAACACATGCGTGGCTCCTTAAGACTCCATATGACCCCTAACGACACCATGTTCCCCCTCAGGACACCATATGACCCATTTGGACAATATGATGTCCTAATGTGTCATTTGGTGTCATAAGGGGACATATTGTGTCCTAAGGGGCCATATGGTGTTCTAACACATGTGTGGGCCCTGAGGACACCATATGACCCCTTAGAACCATATGATGTCCATATGGTGTCTTAAGGGGTTATATGGTGTTCTAATACATGTGTGGACCCTTAGGACCCCTTATGACCCCTAACAACACCATGTGACCCCTTTTGACACCATATGACTCCTTACAACAATATGATGTCCTAATGGGTGTTACAATGTCTTAAGGGGTCATATGGTGTCATATGGTGTTCTAACACATGTCTGGCCCCTTAGGACCCCATATAACCCCTAAAAACACCTTTTGACCCCTCAGAACACCATATGACCCGTTAGGACAACATATGACCCCTTAGGACAATATGATGTCCTGATGGGTCATATGGTGTCCTAAGGGGTCATATAGCATTCTAACACATGTGTATCTCCTTAGAAAACCATATGACCCTAAAGAGGTAGAGAGGGGGAAAAGAGAGGGAGAGATAATGAGAAAGGGAGAGAGGGAGGGGGAGGAGAGAGGAGGAGAGTGAGATAGAGAGATAGAGGTTGAGAGGGAGAGACTTAAGAGAGAGAGAGAGAGAGAGAGAGAGAGAGAATGGGAGAGACACTTGAGAGAGAGAGGGAGAGATAGAGATAGAGGGCAACAAGGAGGATGAGAGATAGAGAGAGGGATGGGGAGGGAAATAATGGGATAGAGAGACCTAAGAGAGGGAGAGAGAGAGAGAGAGAAGGGAGTGGGGGATGTTGGACATTGTTGCTTCTAGGATATGTTATTGTCATTGATGTCAATATATTCTTGTGATTTATTGCTTTGTTGGTTGCAGATTGGTTTATTGGGATCGTGGTTTGGTATATGGAGTATTTCTAGTATCTTTATATCTTTATGTATTGGTTTTAGTGATCCAGAAGCATAATTGATTATATCATATGATCTGGTTTGTAGTTTGGTTTTACTGATCAGTACTTTGCAGAGTTTGACATTTCCTATGGTATATACAGGTGTGATTAGATCTTGTGCTGCAATTTTGGGAGAATGTTTTGGATGTTCATGTGTATCTACATTTCAGATGGTTCATGATTTGGTGCTCCACAAGCTATCTTTCTAGTTTGAGTTGCTTCTATTTGAGTGTTCTTAAGTTTCAGGCATTGATCGATGAAGAATTTGATAAGTGTTGTTGGTGCAACTATCGCGGATGGTTCTAATATGCTTGTTGGTGTTTCCTGATAGTTTTGTATTTGTTTTGGTGGTTTGCATTGATTCTTGTGTGTGTTCTTAGTGATTGTATTTATCCAGTGATATTCTTCTTCTTATGCAGTATTCTTGGTTGTGTAGCATGTTGCAGTTGATCTTGGCGAGATTTCCAGTGGGGATGCATGTTTGGAGATTCAGTTTAGGTCCATGTTATATCATGTATATCAATATATTGGTCTGGTGGTCGATCTTTGTATCATGTGATATAATTTTATAATTATGAGTTGAGGGTTTGGCCGACCTTGTAGTCAAGGTTGATTATTTGTATAAATAGGTGTAATATTCATGTAATTTGTATGTTGTGGTTGTGTCTGCATTGTCATAAAGTGGTGTATGTGCAAATAAGTGAATTTATCTTTTGGTGTGGTGTATTGAGCAGAGAATGTTGCAGGGCAAACAAATGTGCTTAACTAGGTCTGTCATAGGCATTAGCAAATGCTATTCTTTCAATTTATTTGATTCCAGATTGTAATCTTAATTTCATTGTAAGGTAGTGAACATTCCTTGAGGGTTGGATTTTCTAAGTTATTATAGTTTGAGCAGTGAGCTTTAGGCAATGATTATGAATGCATGTGCATTCCCCATTGTAATATTTACACATACTACTGTAGAGTATCATCCTATTGTGGGTAGGTTCCCACCATGGTTTTTCCCTTAATCAGGTTTTCCACATCAAAATCTTGGTGTTGTGTGTTGTGCTATCAATTTTCTTATCTTTGTTGTTACTACAATTTATTAGATTTGCATTTGAGGTTAAGTTTGATAATCCAGTGAAAACGGATTCACTCCCCCCTCTCAATTTTCCTTCTTTGTTGTTGCCAAGAATTGGTATCAAAGCTAGATCCTCTGGAAGAAGCCTAGCCACTTGAGGAGATCCGGGATGGCAAGTGGAGTTTTTCTCTTTAAGAAGGAGATTCTGATATTTGATGGAAGTAACTATGCTATATGGAAGAACTAGATGGAGGTGCACTTGAAATGTATTGGAGAGGATTACTGGAAGATTACAAAGGCCTATTTTGTTCCTTAGAATCGATCAGTTACTGCTGCTAAGATCAAGGATGTTGAAAATAACATTAGAGATAAAGAAGCATTGATGAGTTCCCTGACTAATTTTGAGATGACTAATGTGATGGGACTTAAAACTGCACATGAGATCTAGGAGAATCTTGAGAGCTTGTATGAAGGAGATAAACAAGTCAAAGTTTCTAAGTTGCAAATTTTGAAAGGAAAGTATGAGATGCTGAAGATGGGAGAATATGAGAACATATCAACCTTCATGGCTAAGGTGAATGACCTTGTCCTAGGTATCAAATGTGTTGGTGGAACCTTTGAAGAAGATGAAATTGTTGCTAAGGTGTTGAGATCATTGCCTCCTACTTACAAACATAAGGTAGCTACTATTGATGAGATCTAGAGTGTGACTACTATGATAAGAGATATATTAGTTGGAAAGATTGTTGCATTTGAACTGGGTGAATTTGGTGAATTACATGGAAAGTCTGAAATATCATTTAGAGAATCTATATCCGGAAAGCAAAAGTATGATCCAGAAGAATGCAAAGTATCCGGATATTAAAGAGAGAGAGAGAAGAGAGATGGAAGATCAAGAAAGAGAATTGGATGAGCTTGAAGCATTGATTGCCCAGAGATTGCCTAAAGGAGTTGGTGAGTATGATGGAAAATTGCCTCTAAAATGTTTCTCTTGCAATAAGATAGAACATTTTGCTTCTAGGTGCCCAGAGAGAATGCATAAATATGATAGGCATGATAAATATGATAAGCATGATAGGAATTATAGATATGAGAAGCATGAAAAGTATGATAAGCCTTACAAGCCCAACCAGAAGTATAAATATCAGAAGAACTATTATTATGTTGTTGATGAAGGTGTTACAGATGAAGAGTCTAAAGAATATGAAATAGTGTTTATTACTATTAAATAAGATGGATCAGTACCTATTGATTACACAAGCTGCACTATTGAGGAGAAAGCTTTAGCTTCTAAAGTTGAAGAGAAAGATGAATGGGTGATTGACAATGGTTTTTCACATCATATGACTAGTGATAAAATAAAATTTGTGAGTATGGAAAAGTATGATGGTGGAATAGTAAGATTCAGAGATTACAAATCCCGTGTGATTCATGGTAGAGGTTCTATTTCCTTTTATGGTAAGCATAACACCGATTCAATGTTGAAGGTTTGAAGCATAATCTTTGAAGTGTTGGATAGATGGTTGAAAAAGGTTATGATTTAAAATTCAAGAATGAAAAATGCAAGCTCATAAATGCCTCTGGTATAGAGATTGCATCGAGAACTAAGACTGAAGGTAATATCTTTCATTCAAATGCTAGTGAGAAAAGTTGTTTGATTGCTCAAATTGATGAAAGTTGGTTATGGCATAGGAGAATGTGTCATGTTAATTTTAACTCAATGATTAAGATCAGTTCTACTCAAGCTATTAGAGATGTGCCTAAAATTATTAAGCCTGCTAATCCGGTATGTAAGGAATGTCAAACGGGAAAGCAAACAAGAATTTCTTTCAAGAGTAAGCATTATACATCTAATAGATTGCTAGATCTTTTACATATAGACCTATGTAGACCTACTGCAATAAGAAGTGTGCAGGGTGACAGACATTTCAGGTTACTGATTGATTATTATTCTAGGATGATGTGGGTTGCCTTTTTGAGGGAGAAATCAAAAGAATTGGACAAATTAAAGATATTCAAAATAAAGGCTGAGACTTAGACGGGACTGAAGCTGAAATGTCTGAGATCAGAAAGAGAAGGAGAACTTTTTTCTCATGAGTTTGACTCATTTTGTGAGGAGCATGGAATTAGAAGACAATTATCTACTTATAGAACCCCACAACAACCCTGCAACAAAATGGAGTTATTGAAAGGAAGAACATGACTATCTTGGATGCTGGAAGGACTATGTTGATTGAAGGGAATGTTCTGAAGATATATTGGAGAGAATTTTTTAGCACTCTTGTTGACACATTTAACTGAGTACATATAAAAGGTGATTCCGGTAAGACTCCTTATGAGCTATGGTTTGGTCATGTTCCTACTATGAGATATTTCAAAATTTTTGGAAGCAAGTGTTATATCAAGAGAGATGAGGATATAAGAAAGTTTGATGCAACAAGTGATGAAGGAATTTTCTTGGGATATTCAATAAAGAGAAAAGCCTACCGATGCTACAATAAGCAACTAAGAAAGATAATGGAAAGTGAAAATATGAAAGTTGATGAGAACTGTGGAAAAGAAATCAAAGCTTGCAGATACAATGATGATCAGAATATTGTCTTAAAGAAAATTCAAACAAATGAATTGAAGCAGAATCATTTGGTAGAGATAGTTAATCCAAATGTTGTTGTTGTTGGTGAAAAGGTGTAGGAACCTAAAAATACGAATAATCAGAAGACTCTGAATGTGAGATTGAATCATTCTAGAAATTAGACCATTGGTGATAAAAATAAAGGTGTGATTACTAGGAGAAGGCTAGCTTCTAAAGAGGTATGTTTGATCTCTAAAATTGAACCTAAAGATGTTGTTGAAGCTTGCAAAGATGAAAATTGGATAAAAGTTATGGAAGAAGAATTGAATCAGATTGAAAAGAATAACACATGGGAACTTGTGCCTAGACCTAAAGAAAATAATGTGACTGGTACTAAATGGTATTTAGGAACAAATTGAATGAAGCCAGTGAAGTTGTCATAAATAAAAGCAAGACTGGTATGCAAGGGATATTCACAAAAAGAAGGAATTGGTTATGACGAGACTTTTTCTCCGGTGGCTACACTTGAAGTTGTTAGACTATTGCTTGCATATGCTGCTTATAAGGATTTCAAGGTATATCAAATGGATGTCAAGTCAACCTTTTTGAATGGTAATCTTGAGGAAGAAGTCTACATTGAGCAACCTGATGGATTTTCATTATCAGATGATGGAGATATGGTATGCAAACTGAAGAAAACTCTTTGTGAACTAAAACAAGCCCCTAAAGCCTGGTATGCTAGATTGGATAAATATTTACTAAGATTGGGATTTAATAAAGGTACTATTGATAGTAATCTATATCTCAAGATTGAGAATGATAACATTTTGATTGTTGAAGTTTTTGTTGATGACATTATCTTTGGAGGAGATGATAACTTAAGTATGAAGTTTGTCGGTGATATGCAGAAAGAATTTGAGATGTATCTAATAGGAGAAATGAAATTTTTCTTAGGATTGTAGATTTCACAGACTAGAAAAGGCATTTTTATATCTCAAGCTAAATATGTAAAGGAATTGATGAAGAAGTTTGGGTTAGAAGATTAAATCAATCGGAGCTCCTATGGTGAGTGGTTGTAAATTGCCTAAGAATGATGAATCTCTGAAAGATAATCAGACCTTGTACAGATCTATGGTTGGTGGACTGCTATTCTTTTTAGGTAAGAAATTGCTTTCATGGGCAAGTAAAAAACAAGATTCAATTTTTCTATCTACTGTTGAAGTTGAGTACATTCCTGTTGCCAGTAATTGCACTCAGGTAGTTTGGATGAAACAAATGCTAAAGGATATCAGAGTTATCTATGATGAGCCTACTATCATATATTGTGATAATTCTAGTGTTATTAATATGTCAAAGAACTTGGTGCAACATTCAAAGACTAAACATGTATCAATCAAGTATCATTTCTTGAGAGAAAAAGTTAGTGAAGAGGAAGTGAAGCTAGAGTATGTGTCTACAAAGGAACAAATTGTTGATATTTTCACCAAGCCTTTTCCTACAGATACATTTATTTATTTGAGAGACAAGTTAGGGGTATCTATCCCTCCTGATGGGAACTAGATACATTGAGTGCATCAATCTGATGGACTTCACAGTCTTATCTTTTTGTCTGGATTGATGAGTTTATGTTACTCCTTTGATGGAGTATTCTGTTTGTGGTTCAATTGAGTGGGTTGTAATCATTATTTGTGTATTCTAAGGGGGAGAGTAAGTTTGGTTTTCTATTTTGAGAACCTTTGTCATTGATGTCAAAGGGGGAGAGAAAGCATGTGAAAATTTGTCTTATCTGCTATTGGTAAGCCTGATCTTAGGGGTAGCTTGTTCGAGATGTTTTCTTTATCTTGATTGACTATTTTTCACATCCATATGTTTCCATCAATGCCAAAGGGGGAGATTGTTGGACATTGTTTCTGCTAGGATATGTCATTGTCATTAATGTCAACATATTCATGTGATTTATTGCTCTGATGGTTGTAAATTGGCTTATTGGGATCATGGTTTGCTATATGGAGCATTTATAGTATTATTATATCTTTCTATATTGGTTTTAGTGATCCAGAAGCTTAATTGATCATATCATATGATTTGGTTTGTAGTTTGGTTGTTATGATCAGTACTTTGCAGAGTTCGATATTTCTTATGGTATATTCTGGTGTGATTATATATTGTGCTACAATTTTGGGAGAATGTTTTGAATGTTCATGTGTATCTTCATTTCAGATGGTTCTTGATTTGGTGCTCCACAAGGTATCTTTCTAGTTCGAGTTACTATTGTTTGAGTGTTCTTGAGTTTTAGGTATTGATCGATGAAGATTTGATAAGTGGTATTGGTGCAGCTATTGTGGATGGTTCTAATGTGCTTGTTGGTGTTTCTTGATCATTTTCTATTTATTTTGGTGGTCCGTATTTATTCTTGTGCATGTTCTTAAGGATTTTGTTGATCCGGTTATATTCTTTGTGTTATGCAGTATTCTTGGTGGTGTAGCGTGTTGTGGTTGATCTTGGCGATATTTCCAGTGGTGATGCATGTTTGGAGATTTGGTTTAGGTCCATGCTATGTCATATATATCATTATATTTTTTCGGTGGTCGATCTTTGTATCGTGTGATATAATTTTGTAATTGTGAGTTGAGGTTTTGGCTGACCTTGTAGTCAAGGTTGATGATTTGTATAAATAGGTGTAATATTCATGTAATTTGTGTGTCATGGTTGTGTCTGCATTATCGGGAATTGGTGTATGTATAAATAAGTGAATTTATCTTTTTGTGTGGTGTATTGAGCAGAGAATGTTGCAAGGTAGACAAATATGCTTAACTGAAACTGTCATTAGGTATTAGCAGATGCTATTCTTTCATTTCATTTGATTCCAGATTGTAGTTCAAATTTCATTATAAGATAGTGAACCTTCCCTGAGGGTTGGAACCTTTAAGGTTATTATATTTTGAGCAGTGAGATCTAGGCAGTGAGTTTGAATACATGCACATTCCCCATTGTAATATTTACACATACTACTATAGAGTATCATCTTATTGTGGGTAGGTTCCCACCATGGTTTTTCCCTTAACCAATTTTTCCACATTAAAATCTTGGTGTTGTGTGCTATGCTATCAATTTTATTATCTTTGTTGTTACTGTAGTTTATTATATTTTCATTTGAGGTTAAGTTTGATAATTTGATGAAAACTGATTCACCTCCCCCTCCTAGTTTTCCTTCTTTGTTGTTGCTAACAGGATAGATATAGATAGACCTGAGAGGTGGATGGAGGGATTGTGTGAGAGAGAGAGACCTAAGAGGTGGAGGGAGGGAAGGTGAGAGAGATACATAAGAGGTGGAGGGAGGTATGGTGAGAGAGAGATGAGAGAGAAAGAGAGAGTGAGAGATAAGGAGAGCTTGAGTGAAAGGAATGGATGGAAGGATATACAAGAGACTAGAGAGAGAGGCGAAGAGAGAGAGAGAGAGGGAGAAAGAGATATAATGAGAAAGGGAGAGAGGTAGGGGGAGGAGAGATGGAGAGAATGGGAGAGAGATACACTTGAGAGAGGAGGAGAGTGAGATAGAGAGATAGAGGTTGATAGGGAGAGATATAAGAGATAAAGAATGGTAGAGAGAGAGAGAGAGAGAGAGAGAGAGAGAGAGAGAGAGAGACTTAAAAGAAAACTAGAAAGGGAGGGGGAGGGAGATAATGGGAGATAGATACACTTGAGAGAGGAGGAGAGTGAGATAGAGATAGAGGTAAAGAGGGAGAGAGACTTATGAGAGAAAGAATGAGAGAGAAAGAGAGGAAAACAGAGTTAGAGAGAGATAGAGAGAGGGAGAGAGGGAACGAGATGAAAAGAGGGAAAAAGAGTTAGAGGGAAAGAGAGAGAAAGAATGGGAGAGAGAGAGACCTAAGAGAGGAGGAGAGAGATATAGATAGATAAAGGTTGAGAGTGAGAGACTTCATAGAGAGAAGAAGAGAGACTTGAGAGAAAGAGAAAGGGAGAAAGAGGGAGAGAAAGAGAGATAGAGGGAAAGAAAGAATTGAGAGAGGAAGAGAAAGGGAGGCAGAGGGAGAGGAAGAGAAAGGGAGGGGGAGAGAGAGGGAGAGAATGGAGAGAGAGACACCTAAGAGAGGGGGAGAGAGTGAGAAATACAGATACTTGAGAGAGGGAGAGGAAGAGATAGTCCAAGTGAAAGAGGGAAAGAGAGGGACAGACGAAAGAGAGAGAGAGAGTGAGGGAAATGGGAAAGAGAGGGAGAGATACCTAAGAGAGGGAAGGACGTAGAGAGGGAGATACCTAAGAGAGAGAGAGGTAGGGGTTAAGGAATAGAGAGGGGGGATGCAAGGAAGAGACTAGAGAGATAATGTTGATACAAGCATGCTGACTACTGAAATTTGATTGTCTAAAATTTATATGAATACTCAAAAAAACTAGAATCTACATTATAACTCCTAGAGATCTCAAACCACTCTCAAACATCTTGACAAAATATGCATAAAATATAATTTAAAGTATAAGCTTAAATGTTATATTTTATGTATATATTCCAAGAGAGAGAACACTTTGTGCTTCCTAGGATGGAAAATTGCTATGAAATATATTTAGTGTGTGCCTTATTTGGCATGCACCAAATATATTTTTGAACTTTTTCATTTGGTGCACGCTAAATTTGGAATGTGCCAAATGTGGTGCCTTGGAAAACACCAAGCCAAAGGCTTGGATTTGCCTTCGACATCCAATCCAAATTCTTGGACACCCTTCTCAAGCTCGAGACGTGTTTTCTAGAAATTTTTTTTAAAAATTCTTACTTTTTTGTTCGCGCTCTCCATTAGGTTTGCACGTCTTTCAATGAAATAAAAAAGAAACAACATACAATCGTCAAGCTCTCTCTTAGATATCCAATCATACAATTATTTTCAAATTTTGATAATGTTAAGGTCTTTATCCACAATTTCTTTTGTTAGTGTGTCCGTTTTTTGTCAAAAACCAACATGTCATATTTTGGCCATATATTTTTACTCGTTTATCAAATTTTGAAAAAAAAAAACATTTTCAGAAACTAGATTTCAGTCTACACAATTTTAAAAAAAAGAAAGATTTTTTATTAGTTTTCACAATTTTTAAGGGGGAGCAAGCTCAAATTTCATTGAAAAATTAGTGTCCACTTTGAAAATTGGTTAAAAATCATATATATTCATTAAAAAATTAGCCAAAAAAATTGGCATAAACTACATGGTGTTAGATAATTTCTCACTGGAGCGATTTTTAAAAATTCCAAAAAAAGGTTGACATTTTAGATGGGAGCACACCAGGTGCTATGTTATTTTTTTTCTTCTAAAAAAACAACACTGCTTTGTGTGCTCCCTCTTTTTGAAACTCTTAATCTCCACCATTTAAAAAATAATAGTAGTTTAGAAAGAAGACTCAGAGCACTACAACTCTTGTTCTTACTGCATCCTCATATTTTGAGTGTAACTATCTTCATTTTCTTGTCGAAGTTTAGACTTTGTTGATTTCTGAAAAAAGTGGCATCTTAAGACCCCTTTTTGGTCCCCCATCTTTGTGCACTTACCCATATTTTAACCTAATATAACTATGGTAACAACATTCTATAAATTATTACATACCATTCAATATAGACACAATGCAATTACTTTCGTTAGTAGGTTATTATTATTTATGCAAATGAAATGAGGAAGTTGTATTTTTTCTTAAGTTAGGGAGAGTAGTTTAGGCTTTAACATTCTAGGTTTAGTTAATAAATTCTAAAGCCTAATAATTATCCTTGCATATATAAATATGAATATACTCTAGGCTTTGTAAGGTCAAATTTTAGATATTTGAGAGTTATTAGTTTTATAGGTAAATTTTGATGTGAAATTAGAGTTTTTATGGTTCCCATTAAAAAAAAAAAAACAAGCAAAAAAAATTCCATGCCACATGTCACACAAATATATGAGTTTTTACAGAAATAAAAGTTTTTATCTTTAATTTTTTTAATATATAGATAATTTCTCATAGTATGAAAAAATCGTAAGAGATGGGTACAACTCTTATAAAGAAAACATTATGTGTGATCACATGGGAGATCTTCAAAGTATGTAAATTTATGTGTGTATAATATCTTTGTTGAAAAGCAAATGAGTAAATAACAAATATAGAACACTATTTGTATTTTAATAAAATTGTTATTTTTTCAAATATATACACCATTTTAAAATTTAAAATATTTTTTTTACATTTTTATATGTTACACTAGCCACAATCTGTGTGCGAGCATGGAAATAGCACAAACATGTAAATTATACAAAAGTCATTTAATTATTTAAGGGTCGACATTTCAATTTATGTTTAAAGGTCTCCACAGGGAAATATTTATGATCTTTACAAACTCAAATAATATTTTTTATTTTGTGGCTTTTCAAAGCCTTAGGAGCTATGTGTATTCCACCCAGAACCCATTTGAAACAATGGTAAATTATAATTAAAAAATAGTTATAAAAGGTGGGGAAATAATAGTCTTAATTTAAGATAAAAGTATTGGTATTCAAATTGGTGATACCATGGTTTGAATTTGAATTGCGGCTAAAGGCAAAGGAATGGATGGAAACTGGATGTGGGGCCCATGCACGAGAAAATGTGTGCATTGGCTTTTTTTTTATAGATAACAGACCAAAGCTAGTAAAGAGTATTATACAAAATATTCTGAATCCTGAATCCCTAGTCACACCTGCATAGAGCTTCAAAAAAATTCATATCTCATACCTTGTTATAACAAAGATTATTATTTAGACTTAATAAACTAGTATTTCCTGAAATAACAATTCTAGTAATGCTATATTCATAAACTAGTCTTATGCTAGATTGATAAACTACTGCTAAAGTGTCGCATAATAGCATCCACCCCAAACACATTTGAAACAATGGTAAATTATAATTAAAAAATAGTTATAAAAGGTCGCAAAATAATACTCTTAATTTAAGATAAAAGTATTGGTATTGAAATTGGTGACACCATGGTTTGAATTTGAATTGTAGCTAAAGGCAAAGGAATGGAAGGAAAAGGGATGTGGGCCCATGCACAAAAAGCGTGTACATTGGCTTTTCAAAGTCTTAGGAGGTATTGTATTCCACCCCAAACCCATTTGAAACAATGGTAAATTAATAAATAGTTATAAAAGGTGGGGAAATGATAGTCTTAATTTAAGATAAAAGTATTGGTATTCAAAATGGTGACATCATGGTTTGAATTTGAATTGTGGCTAAAGACAAAGAAATGGATGGAAAAGGGATGCGGGGCCCATGCACAAGGCATGAGAAAATGTGTACAGTGGCTTTTCAAAGCCTTAGGAGGTATGTGTATTCCACCCCAAACCCATTTGAAACAATGGTAAATCATAATTTAAAAATAGTTATAAAAGGTGGGGAAATAATAGTCTTAATTTAAGATAAAAATGTATTGGTATTCAAATTGGTCACGTCACGTTTTGAATTTGAATTGTGGCTAAATGCAAATGAATGGATGTAAAAGGGATGTGGGGTCCATGCATGAGAAAATGTGTACATTGTCTCTCATGAGGACACATGTGGGCATGCTCATGCCAAATATAATGCATATGTATGGATGTGTTTGCCATGGTAGATAAGTATACAAAATAGAATGCTTCAATATATTCTAGTTAATAATAAATGATGTACTTGTTTTTTGAATAATAATGCGTAATTGTTTTTAAGAAAATTGAATTTTACACTTCCAAAAACCAATAAGAATAAAGAAAAATGGCATTTTTTAAATCAATTTAAAAAAAAAAATTAAAATTACACTATATATTGATTAAACTAAGTAAATAATAATATCTACCTTTTGAAGAACTAATAAAGATAATAAAAGACCTCTCCAACTAGAAACCACTAAAAAAACAACCATAGACTACACTCATTAATTGAAGTATCTTTTTATAAAGGGATTGGATATGCTGATGAATATTCAACCCAGTTTCTTACATTTAGCAAAAAGACACTTATTCACATTTTTTTCCTATTGACCGTATTTTACTTTTCTGAAATTGGCTTCAAACCAGTGGCAGGAAGACTGTCATAGCGATGTCATCAAACCCAGTGGCCAGCGCAGTGAAAAGACAAGGCACATTAGTGAGTATTTTTTTTATTCAATTTTTCGCTTTCAAGTTTTGACAAATCTATTTGTGCATATGCTGAAATCACTACATTCAATGAAATATGACGCCTCTTTCAGACATGCTGTCAATATCTCACATGCCTCACTGCCATTCCACATTTTGCATTGACCGTTCATTAAAGCTGAAGGACGACCTCATCTTCCTGCTCACTTTGTCTTGTTTTCAACACTTCGTCTTGTTTTCAAGATGTTTAATATTAAATTTAGATTTTACAATTTGTGATATCAGATTTTCGTAATTGATGATTTGATATGATTCTAATTTTTGGATTCAATTGTGTAGAATTTTTTGAATCAATGTTTCCGATCATATGATCCATCATCAGAATAAAGAGAGTTGAGAAACATATAACAATAAGCTCCAGACTAGAACCAAGCATAAAAAGAAAAAGAGGTTAGAGGAGGTGTGACACAAGGTCCATCCAGAAATTAGAATTATATCATTTTACAATTTATCAATATGAAAGAGCTGAGTAAGCATATATCTAAACTTCAAGTCTCCTTCGACTATACATTTATGTAAGAGGATCAAATGATATATTTTATAATTATTAATATTCAATTAATTAAATTATATTTTTTAAAAATATTTTAATAAAATAAAGTAGAATTGTCAAAAAAAAAATGAAGCATAACCTATCAAATAATTTAAGTATAAACAAAATAAATGAATTTTATTATTAAATATCTAAGTTAGAAATTGAATATATCAATACATATTTATTTAATAAGAAATAGATCAAAAATTAAGTATTGATTGTAATAGAAAAGTATTTTGTTGAAAATGTGTCTAAATGAAATAGGGTTTCTTCATTACAAGATATTCAATAACATAAATTTGATCATTTTGCATTCAAATTGGCATAGACAAATTGATTAAAATAGAGTTAACTTCAACATAAATTTAAATTTGAATTTACAAGTTTTCAAATTAAAGCTATACTAAAAATATAAACTAAATGTATTTCCATGCTTCACAAATTCAATTCAAACAAAAAAATAAAATATATAAATCAAAATAATATCCTAAAATATATCAATATATCATCAAGTTCAATTTAAATTATTTACAAATTTTAAATAACTTTTATATAAAAATAATGTTTAAGTAAATTTACAAGATGAGAAATCATTATAGACACACTAGGTTATTGTAATGTTTCACAAGTTAGAAACTGGGGAACATTTGAAGGTGTTTGGAATAGTGATCTCGTGCTTGTTCTTAACCTAAATTAAGTCCACATCCACTTGATCTCTCTTTTCATCCTCTTTTCTACATCTCAAATCTATTATTAGTTTCTCTTATGGGAGGATACTAATGCATTCATTCAATTCAATCATGTCATTCAAAAAATTAAAATTATTGTTTATTTTTTCTATTAATTTTGTGAGCTCAATTAATGACTTAAATGACATACATAATATTATATACATCATAATAAAAGCACATGTTGACTTTAACATAATGTTGAATGACATTTGTGATGTCATTCATATCTATCCAATTAAATATATCATTTTTAAAATACACATGTATTGTGACAGTTTAATTTATTTTTATTTCTATATTTAATTATGTGTACACTTTCAATCCAAAAACTTTTCATCTAATATTCAAAATATTTTATTTCTCTATATATTATTTATAACTATTATAAAAAAAAATAAAAATTATATTATATGTTATACTATTATATTATTCCTAATCTTAATATTTCTAACCCAAAAGTATTACATTCTAATTCATTGATGGTGGAAAACTAATTCTATTAGACTTAATATTATATTCTTATTAATATTACAATTACTATTATATTTTTATAAATGTTATTATTATTAAAAAATACTATATTATAATTTTATTATAATTATATTTCTATATTTTAATTTATTTATTATCCAAAATCATTTTTTCCAACTTCTTCATTTTATTTTTTGATGTGAACTTCTTTAAATTGTAAACATATTTAATAAGAATTTTTTAAAAATATGAAATTGGGAAATCAAATTTAATTTAATTAGTATAAATTTTCTACTTTCGGCACCACGAAGTGGCAGTGGCTATGCAAAGAATACAGTAATTCACATGGTTCAAGACGTACAAAAGTTTCTGACAATAGACTGGTGATAGTGGCGTTCCTTATCTGACTAGTACAATTGCCACAAAATATCCGTCGTTCCTTTTTTACCTACCCCGCCTTGGATTCTTCAGTATGACGGGGACCACTGATTCAAAAAGTACGGGACAGCTGGATGATAAGGTTGTGATAGGACGTTTACTTCGCTGCATAGCCAATTCCCAATTCCCTTGTTAGTGGCGTTAATTATCTGATATACTGCTTCTGCAAAATTTAATATCACCACCTTCATCTTGTGTTTTAACACTTCCGTGTCTATGCAGCCGACAGAATTGCTGCTACATAGTAATATGAATTGTGGTTATGAATTGGATGTTTTTAATCTGACTTGTGGATTGTATGGTGCTGTGAATGGTCACCTTATCTTATCTTCATTGAAATGAAGACAGAAGATAAATCATGTTTCAGAAGATAAATCATGTTTTTTATTCAAGTTTTTTTCTTGAAAGTCTTGACAAATTTATTACGTTTAATCAGATGGGGACACCTCTTTCACGCATTCTGTCAGTATCTCACATGCCTCGTCTGCTATTCAGAATTTTCCGTAGATTTTGCTGTCATTGGATTTTTAAGCTTAAGCGAAAAGAAGGACGACCTAATCTTGGTACTCGCTTTGTCTTGTTTTTCAACCAGCCCATGAATAGCCATTCACATCTTTCTAAATTTGATTAATTTTTTCTTTTCAAGGAGGTAATACTAATTTTTTGCCTAGGAAAAACATTTATATAGAGAGGATAGAGATCCTTTAGGTGTGAGTACACAAGAGCAATAGAGTTTGAGGCGATGGAGAGTGCAATGATATCTTCGTCAAAAGTCTCGCATGCACGCAGCACAAATCAATGGCTTCCATCAGATTTGAAGCCCCAGGTTCTATGTCCAGGCAAAGTGAGGAAAACACACGGTGCTTGCACAAAGAATTTAGCATCAATGCGTGTTCGTTGTGAGAATAGAGAAGACAGTCCCTTGGAAATGGACCGCCGCCGGCTGCTGTTAACGTCGTCGACATTGGGCGTTTCGGCTTTCACGGGCGGGAAGGCCATGGCGAAGCCATTTCCGGTGCCTGATCTGTCTAAGTGTATGTACCCCACTGATCTTCCGACTTGCGCAACAGTAGAAGGTGGGTGCTGTCCTCCATTCAAGGAGGGAGAAACTGTCGTGGACTTCAAATTTCCGACGTCCCTGCCTATGAGGACGCGTAAAGCGGCGCATCTGGCGGACGCAGAGTTAATCTCGAAGTACGATAAGGCACTGACGTTAATGAAGAAGCTCCCATTAGATGACCCTCGGAGTTTTCTTCAGCAAGGCAGAGTGCACTGCGCATATTGCAATGGAGGCTACAAGGTGGGATCAGATACTGTGCAGATTCACAAGTCATGGTTTTTCGCGCCTTTCCATCGCTGGTATATGTATTTCTACGAGCGCATTTTGGCAACTCTCATCGAAGACGATACCTTTGCGCTGCCATTCTGGAACTGGGACACCGAGGAAGGGATGCCGATTCCCGACATGTTCACCGTCAACTGCAGCTCCTTGTACAACAATAACAGGGATCCATGTCACCAGCCTCCCGTCCGTATCAATCTAGCGGCCCCGAAAAGCTGTGACTCGGGCGATGTGAGTGCCAACTATGCTACCATCTATAGCCACATGGTGTCTGCTGCGGGAACGGCAGAGCTCTTCCACGGTGCGGCTGTTCGGTGAGTTAAATTCATTGTGTTTTTTTAATAGATAGTTGTTTGGGATTAAATTGCTTGTAAGATTTTTATATCAATGTTTGGGTTCGTATTTCATGATTCGTCGTTAGGAATCTGTTCAGCTTCTTTTAATGTGGAAAGTTTTTTTCTTTTTTCGAGGATTTCATTTAGCTTTTTTTAATCATATTCAAATCATTGAATTTGAATTAAATTTATTGTTAAATTAGTATATATGTTATTTTATTTAAGAGCTAATTTTAATTTCAATTTTTGTTACGATCTTAATATTAAATGTCACAAATAAATATATTTTATATTTTAAATTCTAATAGCACTCCTAATCTTATCAAAAACCATTATCATAATAAAATTTTAATCAAAATTCTAATTGAATGACAACTATAGCTAAACCTTATCCCTAATCCTAAATGAATCCTAACACTAACCTTAATCTTAACCTTTTTTGAATCTCAACTTTCAGCCATTACCATAATACCCAAATTCTAATTGAATGATAACTATAACTAAACCCTATTTCTAATCCAAAATGAATCCTAACCTTTAAACCTTTTTCAACTCCAACGGGAAGCTTAATGACAAGCTTTAAGTTTTATTGCTGACATTAGAATTCAATCTGAATTCAATCTAGATTTAATGTCATCCATTCTATTAAGATCAGAATTAAAGTTTCATTACCATTCAAATTAGTTCTTAATTACAATTAAGTTAGGATAACAAATTTATTTGTAGTTCACAATTAGAGTTGAAGTTCAGTTAGACCCCCCAAAAAATCAATTGGAATATAAACTGACAAGCTTTAACATTGATATTGGTCAGGTACGATGATGGCGAAACGACTACATTGTCGGCGGGAGCGCTGGAAAGTTCTCCGCATAATCTTGTGCACCTTTGGGGTGGCTCTCCCGGTAACCCAAATCGTGAAGACATCGGCAGCTTATACTCAGCAGGCAAAGATCCTTTGTTCTATACCCATCACTCCAATGTGGACCGCATGTGGTACATCTGGAACAACAAATTGGGCAACAAAAACTATGAGGACAAAGATCTTATGGAGACCCCTTTCCTGTTCTATGATGAGAAAAAACAGCTTGTAAAAGTTAAAGCCGGCGACTGTTATGACATAAGCAAGCTTAGATACCAATACCAGGATAGAGAGCTCCCTTGGTTGAATAAGGGGCGATCATTGAAGAAGGCTGGACAACTCATTGCTAAGCCTAAAACATCCACCTTTGAAAAGGCTGTCGATGGCAAGGCAAAGAATCTGTTGTCTCCTTTGACCTTTAAGGTTGAGAGGCCGAATAAGAGTCCTGGAAAAGGGCAGGTGGAGATTCTTAAGATTGAGGGAGTGGAGACTGATAGAAGGGTGTTTTCATCGTTCGAAATATTCATTAATTATCCCGAGGCCAACTCTAGCACTCCCTTCAACAGCCCTCATTATGCCGGCTCCTTTTCTACTCTTGGGCATGGCATCATGACAGAAGGATCTATGAAATCAACGACTACTAAGGAGACTTTCAAGGTTGGGATTTCTGAGACACTGGAGGATTTGGGCATACAGAATGATGATGAAATAGTTGTTACGCTCATCCCAAAGTCTGCCAAAGATCTTGCTACATATCCCATTACTATTGCTTCCATAACGATTGATTATGTTAGCAAGTAATTATTACCTGGTCAGAAGAAGAGAGATTACTGCCCTTTCCACTTTCTTCATATTGCAGTATCATATTAGGAAGTATATTAGAAGTTGATGTTCTGTCATGATTTTAAATCATATTTTGTGTTAATAAGTTGAAGTGTGGACTCTTTACTTTGACATTATTATATAGTTGATTTCTTTTTTATTTAGCTGAAAGAAGATGGTAACTATTATATCAGTTTTTGCAGTTTTATGATAATAATACTTGGTGTGCCAAACAGTTTCCACTGTTATTTAAGATGTAATAGTTTTTCTGTTAGTGTAATATTTTCGTTTTATTATTATCAGTCTTGTTATTGGTCCATTTCTTGTAAGACTTCATCAGCCTTGTGTGGGTTGGTTATGGCAATGATTTTTGGTTCTTTTATGTGGTGCTCCTTGAAATTATCTGTTGTTCTCTTCTTATTTGGAGCACCTTTTTTGGACTGTTTTGTTTATGTATATTTTTTTTCAGTTTTTTTTAATAAAAAATAAAAGAAAAGTATATTAGAATAGTATATCTTAGATCTTTATTCTAGGTGATATTATTTATCATGGTGATTAGCTTTTATAGATATAATTTTTATATGAGCTCTAATATTTTCCTTACATGAAATGTTGAACCTGACATTGATACACTGCTAAATTTTTTTTCTTTAGTGTTTACCTTTATGCATTAGGGTTTTAAATGTAATAAGTTTACCAGGTATTTTTTACTTCACATTTTATTAGTTCTTGTTTAGGAGGAATACTTATGCATTCATTGCATTCTATTTCTTCAATCAATTTAACCAATCATTGCTTAGAATTAAAATGTTTGGAAAAAAATCTGATAGTTTGTATTAAATTTTTATTTTATATGTTTATAAAAATATCATTTTTCTTTCATTCTATTGGTTCATTTTGAAAATAAGCAGTGTAAAAAAAAATTCCAAAAAAAATATATTCATTGAATCATATGTTAACAATATAAAAATTTGAGAGGATATTGTTTGAGAGGTTCGGTAGCTCTCATAACTGTCTTCTATTGAATAATTTCCACGTATGCATTTTTCAATCTTAACACATTTCCTCTGTTCTTATTGGTTAGAAATGGTGAGATGGTTGTCCTGCGTTTGCAATCTATGTATTTGGTTTTCTAATCATATGTTGCTTTTACAAATGCCTCTATATTTCAATCCTTTGAAATACTTCAATCAACCTCACATTTTTTTTGGTGGTGTTAATCACCTATAAGAATTCAACATTGCACTATAAGAATGGAAAAAGAAATGTAGGTTAATTTCAAAATTAGATAAGTGAGAATTTTTTATTAGGTACCTAATGTTTTAGGTACTCGATGGAAAAGTATATAAGATACAATATTAACATTAAATTTAAAGTAAAATATTTATAAATTTAAATTTACACTAAAAATTTTAATAAAGATTTTAAAAGTTTTTGTATTATATTCGTAAATATAAATAAAATAAAATGTACATGTATATTAAATTTTTATATTAAAATTAATTAAATAATGATAATTAATTTCAGATAGAAATTAAAAAATATACTTTGACAAAATGAATCTTTTTGTACATAAAATTATGATTGTTGGTTTAGATGTATGTTTATTCACATTGTTGTAATATATTGTACAAAGACAAAGATGGAACATATATGACTCTAGGTCCATTTTGAAATCTAATTTTAAAGAAAAATATATTATAAGTTTGTTTTTAGGTTTGGAAAATTACAGGGATTTAAAAGACACGATCTCCAAAATCTAATAGGAATATCATTAAATGAAGGTAGTCATGGTGTTACTTTGATTATTCTTGCACTTATTCCCTACCAGATATAGTATCTTTGCTCCTCATTTTGCATGCCTCAAGCTCCTCATGATCAGACGTACTATATTGATTCATTGTTGCCTTAGACGTACTATATTGACTCATTGTTGCCCTCCCATGTCTTGTGCTTCTATTGAATGTGTTTTGGCGTATTTTTTCATTGTCTTGTAGAGTCATAGACCCTGAGGGTGAATGACCTCTCATCTTTCCTTCTAGAGCAATTTTTCCAATTAAATTTATTTTTCTTCTTACAATTAAGTATAACAATGAAAACTTGAAGAAAGCTTTTGATTTTAAAAATATGCTACAAGTGAGCCTAATTTTCAAGTCTTAATAGTATTCAAATTACATCTTGCAAAATTATACAATTACAATTAGCAATAGAAAAAAATGATTACAATTTAGTAAAACACTTAAAACCAGTCTAAATTCTTTTGCTATTAAATCATCAAACTAATTCAGATCATTAAAACAATTGTAGGAACTTGACACAATGTGTCTCTTGTTAGATTTTGAATCTATCGTTATCTATGATTTATTTCTATCAGCTCATTAAGGTTTGAACTTTCATTTTGTGATATATTCTTAATCTCCATCTACCCACCCTAAGGCTTTAGGGTTTGGTTTAGATTTAAAATTTGGATGTCAATTATTTATGTTTTTTAATTTAATTTTTGTAAGAATTTGTTGAATAGAGCCAAGATCTAGAGCACAAAGAATAACACAAATAAGAGAGACAATAGTTTGACAAGAATGAACTATATTCTCATCAATATGCAAATATGGTCAACTAGATTAACCAATAGAGAGAGAGAGAGAGAGAGAGAGAGAGAGAGAGAGAGAGACTACTTATAAAGGCAAGGCCGTATGGATATGTGAGCACATGAACATGATATGTGGCCCAATGAGAAACAAGGGTAGGTAGGAGTAGGTAGGAGAAATAATAAAATATTCCACAAGAGGTGGATCACCCACTGAAGATGGAAATTCTCCTACATACATCATCCCTATGTGCACACTTCCCTAAGTGTCTCATATCCAAACTATGATGAGATGAAATATCTTAAGTCAACTTAAGTAAAGTGTAATTATGAGACATAATTTACACCAACATCTTGCCATAAGTGCAACTTAGGGGAATGTAGACTCAACCTAACAATGCAAGTTGGGTCCCCGCTTCTAGGCCATGATAGGTACCCATGTACAAATGAAAATGCAGTGACTATGAAATCTCTATCCCAAGAAATTAGTGCAAAAGATCCAAGTCAGTCATGAAAAATCTATCATCCAAAGAAGATTTGACAATGCCAATGATGGATGAGGTGCTCCCTGTAATGATCAAGTCATCCACATAGAGAACAAGTATCAAGTGTGAGTCATCCCATTACAAAATGTAGACATTCAGATTGGAATGACACCTGGTGAACCCTACTGGATAAGGAAGGAATCCATCTTGGCATACCAAGCCCTAGGGGCCTACTTGAGGCCATAATAATATTTCCTCAGTCGACAAACCAATGAAGAATCTTGGATGAATCCCTGTGGTTGCTCCATATAAATCTCTTCATCAAGATCCCCATTAAGGAAAACACTCTTCACATCCATTTGATTTACAACCCAACCATGAGTTGCAGCAATATCAAGTGTCAAGTGAATGGAGTTCATCTTATCTATGAGCGCAAAGGTCTCAATATAGTCAACACCTGTAACCTGTGAGAAACCTTTTGCAACAAGGCGAGCCTTATATTATCAGCACTACCATTCCCTACAATAGATGCACTTACATCTAACCATATTTCTCCTCTTAAGGAGAGGGACTAACTCCCAAGTGTTGTTTCCCTCCAGGGAACTATACTCTTTCTCCATAGCTATGTCCTCCTCAGGAACCTCTAATGCTTCCTGAAATGTCTCTAGATTAGAAGTGATAACAATGTAGGCATGTGGAATCTACTCATGTTGTGATTGAGTCCTCTATGTGTTTTAAGGATCCCCAATAAGAGAACAGACATTGATTCAAGTGTCAGTTGAGCTGAATGAGGTTTACGTGGAGATGGAGGACAAGGCTCCTCAATTGCAAGTGGACCTTGTGGAGGTGCAACCCCGTGAGTGCGAGTTGAGGGAGTCTCATCATCTAAATCACTCTCATCACTATCCACAATGGAGGAAGGTGGAGGAGGAAGTGAGGCTAAGCTAGGGGAGATTTCCTCAAAGTGAACACTCCTCTCATTAAACACCTTAAGTGTCTCTGGATCCATCAATCGACATGCCTTAACACCCTTGGGATACCCAACAAATATGTGAGGCCTAAGTTTTGAGGTTCCAATTCCTTACGTTTCTATGGAGGAATGTCAGCCCATGTTGGACACCCAAAGACTCTAAAATGTCTCACAATAGGTTTTCTACCAAAACAACCCTCAAAAGGAGTGATACCCTTCAAAGCTTTGTAAGGAACCCAATTTTGGATGTGTGTGGTGCAACTAATAGCCTCTTACCAAAAGGTTGGATGAAGAGAACATGCATGAATCATATAGCTATCCATCTCCTTGAGAGTCCCATTCTTCCTTTCTGCTACTCCACTCTGTTGGGGAGTGTAGGCAACTGAATGTTGAAGATCAATCCCCTCAAATGTACAATACTCCTCAGGTTTATGTTGGCATTTTGGCACTAAGTTGTCATTGATGTCAATTGACACGATGGAGATCCATATAAGGGTGAGCATAAAGAATGAAGGTCTTGATGAATACTAAGAGGGGGGGGTGAATTAGTATGCCAAAAATCACTACACTAAAACACTTACACAATCTAAAGATAAACTAGTAAAGCGGTCTAACAGTCAGACTGGTTACCACATATGCAAACCAAAATGCGAATAAAGCATTCACCCACAAAAGCAATACAACCACAACACAAGATATTTGACGTGGAAACCCAACTGGGAAAAACCACGGTGAGATGGAACTCACAAGTCACTATCTGCAGAATAGAAACCAGACTGGTTAAGGTCAGACCAGTTAAGGTCTTACAATGTTCTTCACTAGAACAGATCCTGTTAGGAATCCCAATCTCTGTTAGGCGATAAGTCCGATTAAAGACTACCTTGTTAGAGGATTTTAGATTCACGTGTGTGAACCACCTTGTTAGAGGATTTTACAAAGGCTTTGAGCCCTACCCGGTTAAGGGCTACAGACTTGTCAAAGATGTGAGTAATCAATAAGTGTTTGATCTATCTAATAGCACAAACTACTTGGTTAGATCCAGTATTGCTCACAGCTAATGCATTCCAGCATTACTTCAATCTTCTCTATCTCTCTCACAATTACAACTTGATCTTCTCAGATAAGATCGTTCTCACAACAACTCAGCTTCCACCTTAAACCCTAGCATGACATTAACCCTTTCAGCAACAACTTAAAACCCTAGACATGATGTCCTTTTAAAGGAATCTGATTTCATGTCGGTCCAATTGGATTACATTACAATTTCCTAGGTTCAATGAATCTAGACATACTCAGTAACACGACACAAAAAGCACCGTCAATGTGTCGGCACCGTCAAACAATCGGTGGATTGGTAACTCATCACAAAATGCCAGTTGGTAACTCATCACAGAGTATTACTGGTTCATACACAATACCAGTTGCCTGTTTGACAAAAATGAAGACTAGTAAGAATGTGTTGTGCCGCTTTGCTCCCTCGTACCACTTGGGATCTATGAACCGCTTGGGGTCGACATGCCGCTTCAGACCGGGAAACACATTCTGCAAAATCACCACTAGTCTAAAGACTAGTATACAACATACCGGTTGGAACAAATACCGGTTGAGCTTGAGCTCATACATATAAAGGGAATCTCAATACAAGTGTGTGTCCATCAATGACAATCACAACATAAATAAACAAAAATGCCAACAGGTCTATGGGTAAAGTACAAACCAGTCTGAAAGTTGACATCTTGTTTATAATGAAGAGGCAGAATGTTAAAAGTTATCTCTCATCACCGGAGGTAAAGATGTTCAACTAGTATAGGATGCTATATCGGTTAACAGAAGAACACTCTACTGGCAAAGGGTTTTACCAATATGTGTTTGTCAGACTGACTGCGTGTTGGTAGGCCGTGTCTTGATTGGTGTGATGCGATATGGAGCTAAGGTGGCAAGTGTGTTGTGGTTGATGAAACATATAGGAAGATATTGTCTTTATTTTATTAAATGAAAATTTGACCTCAACAAATTTGAGAGGATATTGTTTGAGAGGTTAGGTAGCTCTCATAACTGTCTTCTATTGAATAATTTCCGCGTACGCATTTTTCAATCTTAACACATTTCCTCTGTTCTTATTGGTTAAAAATGGTGAGATGGTTGTCCTACGTTTGCAATCTATGTATTTGGTTTTCCACTCATTCTCTTGTCAAATCATATGTTGCTTTTACAAATGCATCTATATTTCACTCCTTTGAAATACTTCAATCAACCTCACATTTTTTTTGGAGGTGTTAATTGCCTATAAGAATTCAACATTGCACTATAAGAATGGAATAAGATATGTAGGTTAATTTCAAAATTAGATACGTGAGAATTTTTTATTAGGTACCTAATGTTATAGGTACTCGATGGAAAAGTATATAAGATACAATATTAACATTAAATTTTAAAGTAAAATATTTATAAATTTAAATTTACACTAAAATTTTTAATATAGATTTTAAACGTTTTTGTATTATATTCATAAATATAAATAAAATAAAATGTACAAAAATATTAATTTTTTATATTAAAATTAATTAAATAAGGATAATTAAATTCAAATAGAAATCTAAAAATATACTTTGACAAAATGAATCTTTTTGTACATAAAATTATGATTGTTGGTTTAGATGTATGTTTATTCACATTGTTGTAATATATTGCACAAAGACAAAGATGTAACATATATGACTCTAGGTCCATTTTGAAATCTAATTTTAAAGAAAAATATATTATAAGTTTTTTTTTAGGTTTGGAAAATTACAAGGATTTAAAAGACACGATCTCCAAAATCTAATAGGAATATCATTAAATGAAGGTAGTCATTATGTTACTTTGATTATTCTTGCACTTATTCCCTACCAGATATAGTATCTTTGCTCTTCATTTTGCATGCCTCAACCTCCTCATGATTAGACGTACTATATTGATTCATTGTTGCCTGAGACGTACTATATTGACTCATTGTTGCCCTCCCATGTCTTCTGCTTCCATTGAATGTGTTTTGGTGTATTTTTTCATTATGTTGTAGAGTCATAGACCCTGAGGGTGAATGACCTCTCATCTTTCCTTTTAGAGCAATTTTTCCAATTAAATTTCTTTTTCTTCTTACAATTAAGTATAACAATGAAAACTTGAAGAAAGATTTTGATTTAAAAAACATGCTATGAGTGAGGCTAATTTTCAAGTCTTAATAGTATTCAAATTGCATCTTGCAAAATTATACAATTACAATTAGCAATAGAAAAAATTGATTACAATTTAGTAAAACACTTAAAACCAGTCTAAATTCTCTTGCTATTAAATCATCAAACTAATTCAGATCATTAAACAATCGCAGGAACTTGACACAATGTGCCTCTTGTTAGATTTTGAATCTATCGTTATCTGTGATTTATTTCTCTCGGTTCATTAAGGTTTGAACTTTCATTTTGTGATATATTCTTAATCTCCATCTACCCACCCTAAGGCTTTAGGGTTTGGTTTATATTTAAAATTTGGATGTCAATTATTTATGTTTTTTAATTTAATTTTTGTAAGAATTTGTTGAACATAGCCAAGATCTAGAGCACAAAGAATAACACAAATAAGAGAGACAATAGTTTGACAAGAATGAACTATAATCTCATCAATATGCAAATATTATCAACTAGATTAACCAATACAGAGAGAGAGAGAGAGAGAGAGAGAGAGAGAGAGAGAGAGAGAGAGAGTCAACCTAACAATGCAAGTTGGGTCCTTGCTTCTAGGCCATGATAGGTACCCATGTACAAATGCAAATGTAATCAAAGCAATGAAAATAAATCTCTAACAAATGAAGAAAGGAAATAAACCCAGTGGGAACTCCCCCCTCTCCCTCCCCTAAAAAAAAAAAAAAGAGAAATCAATATACAAAGAAACTCTCAACGAAGAAGGACAAAACCTCAAAGAGGAAAAAGTACACCCCATAAGAAAGAAAGGAGAAGTCAGTTGACCCCCCCCAATAAAATGTCCCACACCCCCAAGAGAGCTCTCAACTAATGATACTTACTTTTAGTGAAGGGTTTGGTGAAAATGTCTGCAACTTGGTCCACAATAGGACAATATGGTAAGTCAATGACCTGCTCCTGAATAATCTCCCTGATGTAGTGCATATGTATCTTGGTGTGTTTGGTCTACTGATGTTGGATCAGATTCTTCGAGATCGTAATAGCACTTCGATTGTTGCAATGAAGAATTGTCGGTCATGGAGTGGTGAACCCAAACTCTATGAGAATATACTGAAGCCAAATAGCCTCAATCATTGTTTTAACAACCCCCCAATACTCATCCTCAGTCAAAGAGAGCAATAGCATGTTGCTTCTTGCTCTACCAATAAATGGGGCCCAAACCACGATGGAAGTTGTAACTTGAAGTAGACTTATTATCATTAAAATTGCTAGCCTAATCTGAGTCTGTGTACCTAACCAAGAGAATTCTTGTGCTTGCTGCATAGTGAATCCCACAATGATGTGTACCTTGGATGTAGTGCAAGATGCGTTTGGTTTCTTTACAATGAAGCTCATGTGGTTCCTGCATAAAGCGTGAAACCATGCCAACTGTAAGTGAAATGCCAAAGAGGGTGTGAGTCAAGTAGATGAGACTACCCACAAGATGACGATACAATGTGGCGTCAATAAGTGGAGTGGAACATTTAGCCTCAAGATTGACCCTTGAAAGAAAGGGAGTTGGGGTAGGCTTACAATCAGCCATGTGGAAGCGTGCAAGTAGATCAAGAGCATACTTGGGCTGAAAAAGTGTAATCCTTGGAAGGTGATTGTGAAATCTCTATCCCAAGAAAGTAGTGCAAAAGATCCAAGTCTGTCATGACAAATCTATCATGCAAAGAAGATTTGACAATGCCAATGATGGATGAGGTGCTCCCTGTAATGATCAAGTCATCAACATAGAGAAAAAGTATCAATTGTGAGTCATCCTATTGAAAAATGTAGATATTCATATTGGAATGACACCTGGTGAACCCTACTAGATAAGGAAGGAATCCATCTTGGCATACCAAGCCCTAGGGGCCTACTTGAGGCCATAATAATATTTCCTCAGTTGACAAACCAATGAAGAATCTTGGATGAATCCTTGTGGCTGCTCCATATAAATCTCTTAATCAAGATCCCCATTAAGGAAAACACTCTTCACATCCATTTGATTTACAACCCAACCATGAGTTGCAGCAACATCAAGTGTCAAGCAAATGGAGCTCATCTTGTCTACGAGCGCAAAGGTCTCAATATAGTCAACACTTGTAACCTATGAGAAACCTTTCGCAACAAGACGAGCCTTATATTATCAACACTACCATTCCCTACAATAGATACACTTACATCTAACCATATTTCTCCCCTCAAGGAGAGGGACTAACTCCCAAGTGTTATTTCCCTCAAAGGAACTATACTCTTTCTCCATAGCTAGGTCCCCCTCAAGAACCTCTGATGCTTCCTAAAATGTTTCTGGATTATAAGAGATAACAATGTAGGCATGTGGAATCTATTGATGTTGTGATTGAGTTCTCTATGTGTTTTAAGGATCCCCAATAAGAGAACAAACACTGATTCAAGTGTTAGTTGAGCCGAATGAGGTCTATGTGGAGATGGAGGACAAGGCTCCTCAATTGCAAGTGGACCCTATGGAGGTGCAACCCTACGAGTGGGAGTTGAGGGAGTCTCATCATCTAAATCACTCTCATCACTATCCACAATGGAGGAAGGTGGAGGAGGAAGTGAGGCTAAGCTAGGGGAGATTTCCTCAAAGTGAACACTCCTCTCATTAAACACCTCATGTGTCTCTAGATCCATCAATTGATATGCCTTAACACCCTTGGGATACCCAACAAATATGTGAGGCCTAAGTTTTGAGGTTCCAATTCCTTAAGTTTCTGTGGAGGAATGTGAACCCATGTTGGACACCCAAAGACTCTAAAATGTGTCACAATCAGTTTTCTACCAAACCAACCCTCAAAAGGAGTGATACCCTTCAAAGCTTTGTAAGGAACCTGATTTTGGATGTGTGTGGCTCAACTAATAGCCTCTGCCCAAAAGGTTGGATGAAGAGAACATGCATGAATCATATAGCTATCCATCTCCTTAAGAGTCCTATTCTTCCTTTCTGCTACTCCATTTTGTTGGGGAGTGTAGGAAACTAAATGTTGAAGATCAATCCCCTCAAGTGTACAATACTCCTCAAGTTTATTATTCACATATTCTCTTCCATTGTTTGTGTGAGGAATCTTGACCACTTTCATTGATTGCTTCTCCACATGAGCCTTGAAGGCTAGAAATCTATCATACACTTCACTCTTGTGAGAAAGAAAGTAGACCCAAGTTAAGTGGGAGTAGTCGTAAATGAAGGTGAGGGCATAACGGACCTTACTAAATGAAGGTGATGGAAATGGACCAGCTACATCACTGTGAACAAGTTGAAGAACTTCCAAATCTTTCTAGTATTTCTCTTTATCCAAATTCTCTTCGGGATGATTTTGCATAGAACACTTTGAACATACACCCTTTGAAAAACTGATTTGAGGTAGACCTATGACTATTTCTTTAGAGCTAAGCTACTGAAGATAGTGGTAGTTGAGGTGACCAAACCACTCATGCCATAGCTTACATTCTGAATTTGAATGAGTGAGAAAGGCCATAGAAGGAGATCTTGGCACAAAGTGGGAGAATGACTAAATCTTTGAATTGTGATTGGCTTGTCCCACTACTACCAAGACATCATTATCAAGTTCTTTTACCACAATTGAATCAGGTGTGAACTCAACTTTCTTCCCATTCCCATAGTGTGTAATTTGGTAGATAGAGATAAGATTGGTGGTCAAGTTAGGAACATAGAGAACATTCTCAAATGTTTCATCATCCATGGCAATTGAACCTTTTCCTTCAACCTTAACCTGTGTATCATCACCTATGCAAATGCGAGGTACCTGAGTCAAGTATCCACTACTGTGAAGAACCTTCTTTAGCCACAACTTCTTGCCCTTTTCCCTTTGATTACGCCAAAGAGGGAGGAGATGATTCCTTCTTCTTCTAGGCAGATGGCAAATCGATGTTGTCCTTCTTTATGATGTTGGTCAACTCATCAATCTTCTTAGCGTGGCAATGATTCTCATCATGACTAATTTTCTTGGAATAAGCACAAAGTGGATTCTCCTTCTTAGGTGTGAACCCTTCTTGGAAGAGGTAGAATTGCCTTGTTGTGGAGAGGTGATGCAAAGCCCCAAGGAACAAAAGTTTCTCACACAAAATCAATCCACTAGACCCTGGACTAAGGTCGCAACATTCACATGGATTATTGGACAACCTTGACAAAAACATGAAAGGAATCCTCTACAGTCCCCTTTTCTCAATGTGACCCCACTATATCCATGAACAAGTCATGGAGATACAACTTCTCACATCAAGACTATTCTTGACACCAACTCTCCTATAGCCACCTATGGCTAACTTGGTTTATAACACTCCCATCATTTCTGAGAAGGTATGGACCCTATAGAAACTTTTGTCAAACCCTAGGAACATTTATTACAACCAAAACAACACCCTTTTGTTTGTACAAATGCAATCAAGATGACTACCCTCTACAAGGAGCCTACTCCTAGTAGCCCTGTTTTAAACTTTTAAGGCATAACTCAAAAATCCTCCTAATGATACTAGAGACTCTTGACACTTTTTTATGCCCCCTTTGATGACACAAAACAATTCCAAAACTCACAACCCAACTCTTGCATTAACTAGGTCAAATGTTGCTGCTACAGGAGGGAAAAAAGGGTTTTTAGGCCACTTTTACAAAGAAACCCCACTCCAAAGGTCTGATCCAAAGACACCAATGGATGAAAAAAGTCTTCACACATCCCAAAACAAAAAATACATGGTTATATAGGGTCCAACATGCTTGGTTTTACCTTTGCACAATTTTTAGCAATCAAAACTGGCTAGTCACATGAGGATGCCTAGCCTAGGGCTTGATCCCAAACTCCACCAGTTCAATGGCCCACTCAAAAACTTGAAGAATCTTAAAGTACATTTTCTGCCCTCCATTCCTCATATTTTGAGCCAATTTTGCTAGAGGAATGTGGGGTTAAGAATACATTTCCTTAGAAACCTTGGTTTTGGAGGGTTTTCAGACCACCTGTCACTAACATGCAGATATCTCACTTGTTATTTGGTATTTTTCTACCAAATAAAAAAAAAAGAACATAAACTCAAAGGCCTATTTAGATAAATGACTTAGGCTGTACATGGATTTCGTACAATGGTCGTACAAGGCACTGTTTCAGCAAATTTTAGTGTTTATTGAATCTGATCACAATCTTACATCCAAACTTCATCATCATCATTCTTCTCAAACTCCAAAGATTTAAACAAGATTTATCCAACCTTATCAACTGATTCCAACTAAAATTTGAATTAGGTAGTTGTTGGAGGGAGATTAGTTACAAAGTGACAACAAAAGTTGTCATCAAATTTGACAACATTGCACAAACTTCACAACCTATAACTTTTGCCTATGTAACTTATTAGGACACATAATAAACCTTGTAGATAGGCCACATAGAAGCCAAAATACATTGCTTGCCTCATTTAGGCATGTTGGATGTCATTTGACCATGATTGACCACATAGGTTCCTAAGAATCTCATACTACAAAATGGCATCAAAGCCTTACATGGCTAATCAAAACAACTCAAATGGTCTTGAAAGACCTTATAAAAACTCAAAAACATTCAAAGATCCTACAAGCACTTCTAAGAGCATTCATTTCTCAAATGATCTTCAAATTCTGCAAGGTGCTCCTACACCAAGAGGAAGATTGTCCTTTTTCATTTGGCTTGAACTTCTTCTACTTCTTATTGAAACCTTTACCTTGATTCCCTTGATTCTCTTGATTAACAACCAAATCCTTAGACTTTGAAGGCTTTATAATCCCCATACTCAACAAATTTTACTTCTCCAACATCAAAATATTTTTTAATGAATCAAGTGAAGGCATAGTGAAGGAGCTACCCAATGTCAAGAAATGGGTTTGGAAGCTAGAGACAAATGATGCATGTCCTGATGAAAGCTTCCCCAATAGGTTATAGAGCAACTGTGCATCCTTCTTATCAATGCCACAATCCTTAAGTTGTGCTCTTAGCTCATTTGCCTTGGTGACATAATCTTGGATTGTCTCAAAGTTCTAGGGATCAAACATGGTGAGATCATTATCAAGTTGATAGCCCCTAATCTCATCAATTCAACCATAAAATTTTCCCAAGACATCCCATGCATCCTTAACTGTTTTACACTTGTCAATGTGTAGGATGAGATCCTTTGATATATATTTCCTCAATGTGCTAATAGACATAATATTTTTAGTGAGCCATTCCATGTGAACATTAGGATTAGTTGGTGCAGTTATAGTTTCATCAGTATAGTGAGTTAATCCTTTTTCTATTAGCTTACTACATACACCAATTTTCCATGAAGCATAGTTATGTGGAGTTAAAAGAGGAAATTTAGGAGAACCCATAGCAACAAAATGAAAGTGCAAAGAAAGAAGAGGCACAATCACACAAGACCCATTCCCCAATTCACAACTAAGAGGGGGGGTGAATCAGTTGTCAACAGATTACAAAACTTTAAGCTCACAAAACCTTCTACCGAAATGCATAAACCAAATATCGGAATAGAAGATGTAATATTCAAGCATAAACATAAATTACAGAATAATTAACCAACCATCCATAACACATAACACCAAGATTTGTACGTGGAAAACCCGGTAAAAGGAAAAACCATAGTGCGAAGCCTACCCACAGTTAGATAATACTTCTGCAGCAAGTATGTGATTACAATAAGATGGGCATGTACATGCAAGAAGGCACACTACCTAGAGCACACTGCTCATCACAAAAGGAGCCTCACTGACAACAAAGAAATCCAGACTACAATCTGGAAAGTTGAGTGAACTGCAAGAATAACATCTCTTATGTCTAAGTATAGTTTCGGTTAAGCTCAATACCAAAGATCTTAAACCTCTTTCACAAACCCAATTCGATCATCTATGATCGAACAAAACCTCTACATATGATTACAACATTATTCGCACATAGATAATCCTATATCCCACTCCTATGTTATGATCTACAAAGAGATCTTACATCATATTTATACCAACCCGAGACCTAAACGATTAGGTCAGCCACCTAAAAGATAACACAATAGATCTGTTACATAATCTCACAAAGAAATGATAAACAAAGTTGGCCTAAGACCAAAATAACATAATTTAAACAATAAATCCAACTGGTGATGCATCAGGAGCATCAACCAACACATTACACAAACCGATCCATAACCTATTAGAATAACACCGAATGGATATGGTGATAAATGAAACATCACGATCAATTGGAATACGAACATGATAACCATCAACATCCTGATAACCTTCTAGAAGCTGCACCAATGCCACTTATCGGATTCATCAAAAGGTCTTCATCAAAGTGCTACTGGTAAACCCTTACCGATGACCAAAAGGCTTACTAGAACAAATGATAGCATCCAGATCATCAAATCCCAAACCAATTGAATGTGATATGCATCAAGAACATATGATTAACCAATCCAATCCTAATCCACAAGCCAGACCAAATCAAAGAATACCGAAGATGGTCTCCAGATCAATTATCATAAACCAACCACTCTACCGAAAGTTGATAGAAAACAAAACAACTAGTATTGACATCAATGACAAAACATCAATGCAACATATAATCAATTCCTTCAAATTGCCAACAATCCCCCCCTTTGGCATTGATGGTAATACTAGATGTAAAAAACATCCAAGTGCCAAGAAAATGCCATACAAGTCTCCCCCTAAGAATGATATCATTGTAAAGCTTTGTTTTTCACATATATCTCTCTCTATTTGACATCAATGCCAGAAATCTGACATAAACATCAAATAAAAAATCATAAAACCTCTGAACCACACAAATGACTAATCCCCCTGAGTAGTAGCATCAACACATCAATCCAGAATGAATGATAACATTGATAAATGCATACCAGACTGATGCCAATCAACATCACTCAAGTCTCTACCAGAGGGGCAGAAACTCCCAATTTGTCTCTGAAGTACTAAAATGATTCCTTAGGTAGAGTTTTAGTGAAGATATCTGCAATATGCTCTTTAGTGTTCACATAAACCAGACTGACTTTATTTTCTTCCACCTTCTCCTTCAGAAAATTATACTTGATAGAAATTTTCTTAGTGTTAGAATGAAATACCAGATTCTTTGATATATCAATAGCAACAGAGTTATCAGAGTGAATAACTACCAGTTCGTTGCAATCAACCCTTATATCCTTCAAAATTTTCTTTATCCATAAAAGTTGTGTACAATTAGTAGCACCAACAACATACTCAGCTTCAACAATAGATAAAGAAGTGCATGATTTCTTCTTGTTGATCCATGAAACAAGTTTCTTTACAAGAAAGAAAGCTTCACCGGATGTGCTCTTCTACTTATCAACATCTCCAGCCCAATCAACATCTGTATATGCACATAGTGTAAAGTCATCATCTTTAGGATACCACAAACCATACTTAGTTGTTCCTTGCAAATACTTGAAAATCATTTTCACCGCACTCTCATTATTCTCTCTAGGATCACTCTAATATCTTGATACAATACAAACATTGTTCATTATATTCGGTCTAGTCTGAGTCAGATATAACAAACCTCCAATCATAGATTTGTACCTTGTAGGATTTACCGGAGTTGATACATATTTCTTTGTCAATTTTTTACTTGTAACCGTAGGGGTTCCAACTGGTTTAAAATCTTCCATACCAAATTTCTTCAACAATTCTCTAGCATACTAGTTTGACAGATGAAAATACCTTTATCATTCTGAGTAATCTATAAATCTAAGAAAATTTTCATCTCCCCAATCATAGACATCTCAAATTCATTCTTCATATTTTTAGAGATTTCCATACATAATATATCCTCACCTCCAAAAATGATATCATCAACAATCAATATGTCATCATTAGTGATCTTATAATATAAGTTAATGTCCACATTACCTTTAGAGAAACTGAGCTTCAAAAGTTATTTGTTCAATCCGGCATACCAAGCTCTAGGGGCTTGTTTCAATCCATATAAAGCTTTCCTTAACCTGAAAACCATGTTTTTTTCATTTGAAAGTGAAAAACCATCAGGTTGCTCAATATAAACCTCCTCTTAAAGATCTCCATTAAAAATGTACATTTAACATCCATCTGATAAACCTTGTATTTTTATGGGTAGCATAAGCAAGAAATAATCTCACAACTTCAATCCTAGCTACCAGAGCAAAGGTCTCATTGTAATCAATTCCTTCCTTATGAGAATATCCTTTACATACCAATCTAGCCTTATTCCTCACAAATTGTCCATCCTCATTCAATTTGTTCCTAAAAACCCATTTAGTTTCAATAACATTCTTATTTTTAGGCCGGGGAACTAAAATTTCCATGTGTTGTTCTTTACAATCTAATCTAATTCCTCTTCCATAGCTTTCATCCAACATTCATATTTACAAGCTTCAATAACTGATGCCGGTTCAACTTGGGAAATTAAACATACCTCATTAGTTGTCAACCTTCTTCTTGTCATTACTCCTTTGTTATAGTCTCCAATGATCTCATCTTCTGAATGATTTAACCTTACATACCGAGGAGTCTTCTGACTTTCTGTTTCCCTGCTTTGGTCTTGAATCACTATTCAATTTTTTGATATTGCTAGAGTAATTGGTTCTACATTTTGTTCTAGTACAGGTGCTATCGGTTCAGCTATGATCATCTCCACTTCTGGTTCTCTCTCATAAGTTCTAATTTGACCTTTGTACAACTCATCTACCTTGAAATTAGCGCTCTCCACAATTCTTTGCAATCTCTTGTTATAACATTTGTATGTTTTTCTTTCATTAAAATAACCAAGAAATATCCCTTAATCACATATAGGATCAAACTTTCTAATGGAATCATCTCTTTTGATATAGCATTTACTACCAAAGATTCTAAAATACTTAACTGAAGGTGTATGACCAAACCATAACTCATAAGGTGTCTTACCAATGTCTCCTTTGATATGAACTCTATTTAATGTGTATACTATTGTGTTCACAACTTCTCTCTAATAGATATGAGGCAGATTAGCTTCCATCATCATAGTTCTATCTGCATCTAGGATAGTTTTGTTCTTTCTTTCCACAACACTATTATGTTGAGGTGTTCGAGGGGCAGACAACTATCTCCTTATCCCATGCTTCTCACAATAACTTTTAAATTCACCGGATGTGAATTCACCACCCTAATCTGACCTTAAGCATTTAATCTTCAACCCTGTTTTTATCTCAACTTTAGCTTTAAAGATTTTAAACTTTTCAAAAGCTTTAGATTTCTCCCTCAATAATGTAACCCACATCATTCTAGAATAGTCATCAATGATTAGCATAAAATATCTATCACCTTGAAAACTCTTTATTCTAGTAGAACCACATAAATAGTATGAATAAGATCGAGAACATCATTAGATTTATCTTGAATACTCTTAACATAAGTTTTGAACTGCTTTCTCAATTGACATTCCTTACATACCGGATTATAGGGCTTCACAATCTTAGGTATATCTCTAAGAACCTTAGTTGAACTGATCTTCACAATGCAATCAAAATTCACATGACACAACCTCTTATTCCATAGCCAACTCTCATCAATTTGTGCAATCAAACATGTCTTCTCACCAGAGTTCAAATAAAAGATGTTACCTTTAGTCTATGTACTAGTTGCAATCTCCAAACCAGATCTGGTAATGAATTTTCATTTTCCATCCTTGAACTGTAATTGAAATCCCTTATCCACCAACTATCCTACACTCAAAATATTATGCCTTAACCTTCAACATAATAAACATTATCAGTATTATGCTTACCATCCAATGATATAGTTCATCTTCCTCTGATCATGCATGCTTTGTCATCTCCAAATCTAACCAGTCCACCATCAAATTCTTGCAAAGATATAAACTTCCTTTTATCTCCAGTCATATGATGTGAACAACCACTGTCTATCACCCATTCATCCTTGTGCCTTTTCCTCATTTTGAATAACAGGTACCAGAGTATCTTTCTTAATAGCCAAAAATACCCATCCTTACCACTACTGGATCCACTAGCCAAATCTTGTGTCGGTTCATCATGAGAATCAGTTACATCTTCCTCATTCGCATAGTAACATGATTTGTCTTTGTTTCTCCTATACTTATGTTTGTTTTGATAATCATGGTTAGGCCTAAAAGATCTTCTAGCTCTCTCTTCAAATCTTGAATTCCTCTAAGCACATCTAGATGCAAAATGACCTATCTTATTACATGCAAAATATTTAAAAGGTGATATTCCTTCATACTTACTTTCAGCAGGACCTTTAGGTGCTCTTCTAGGAAATAGGGCTTCAAGTTGCTCAAACTCTTCATCTTCTTTCTTCATTTCCTCTAGTTCCTTAGAATATAAGGCTTTACAATCACTCTTGCCGGTTGATGATGTAGGTGCATGAAAAGAAGATTTAGTCTTTGCAGCTCCTTGAGGACCAAATTCTTCAAGCTCAAAAGCAGACAATTTTCCAACCAAACTATCTCGGTTAACAAAAGTGTTAGCCATTGTTTTCAACTCATTAATTGTAGTAGCCTTCATCTTGTAAGATGGTGACAAAGCTCTCAAAACTTTAGAAACAATCTCATATTCTCTCAGAGATCCACCACAACACTAAATTCCCATAACAATTTCATTAACTCTTTCTAGGAAAGCAATAATCCTTTCATCTTCTTCCATCTTGAGGTTCTCATACCTTACTCAGTAACCATCCAGTTTAGCAATTTTAACAGTAGGGCCACCTTCATTCAAAGCTTCCAACTTATCCCATATATCCATCGCATTAGATTGGTCAGTTAATCCCATAATTTTTTGATCAGATAGTGCACTCAAGAGTACTTCTCTAGCTCTACAATCATTTTAAATGTCCATATCCAGGCTTGTCGAAGGAGGATTGTCAGATGCTAGATTATGAGGAGTATAGCCTTTCTCTGTGATCTCCCAAATTTTTTTCCCAGTACATCTCAAATGAGTCTCCATTTGAATATTCCATACTTTGTAATTTGTCGAATCAATCTTAGGGGTTTCTCTCCAGAAAATAGATGCAATTGAATTATTAGTTTCCATAGGATCTTCCTCAAGCAGTTAAGCTTCTACAAAATAGGACCAAGCTCTAATACCAATTGTTAGGATAACCAGTGGACAACTGAGAGGGGGGAGGTGAATCAATTATCAATAGATTATAAAACTTTAAGCTCACAAAGCTTTTCTACCGAATTGCATAAACTAAATATCGGAATAATAGATGTAACAATTAATCATAAACATAAATTACATAATAATTAACCAACCATCCATAACACATAACACCAAGATTTGTACATGGAAAACCCGGTAAAAGGAAAAACCACGGTGGGAAGCCTACCCATAGTTAGATAATACTTCTAGACCAAGTATGTGATTACAATAAGAGGGGCCTGTACATGTAGAAAGGCATGCTACCTAGAGCACATTGCTCATCACAAAAGGAGTCTCACTGAATCCAAAGAAATCCAGACTACAATCTGGAAAGTTGAGTGAACTGCAAGAATAACATCTCCTATACCTGAGTACAATTCCGATTAAGCTCAATACTAGAGGTCTTAAACCTCTTTCACAAACCCAATTCAATCACCTATGATTTACCAAAACCTCTGCATATGATTACAACATTACTCACACATAGATAATCCTATATCCCACTCCTATGTTATGATCTACAAAGAGATCTTACACCATATTTATACCAACCCGAGACCTAAACAATTAGGCCAGCCACCTAAAAGACAACACAATAGATCCGTTACATAATCCCGCGAACCAATGATAAACCAAGTCGGCCTAAGACTGAAATAACATAATCAAAACAATAAATCCAACCAGTGACGCATCAGGAGCATCAACCAACACGTTACACAAAATGGTCCATAACCTAGCATAATAACACCAAATGGGTCTGGTGCTAAGTGAAACATCATAATCAACTGGAACATGGACATGATAACCATCAACATCTTGATAAATTTTGAGAAGCTGCATCAACACTACTTATCGGATTCATCAAAAAATCTTCATCAAAGAACTGTCGATAAAACCTTTATTGATGACCAAAAGACTTACTAGAACAAACGATAGCATCCAGATCATCAAATCTTGAACCAACTAAATGTGATATGCATCAAGAAGATATGAATAACCAATCCAAGCCAATACCACAAGCTAGACCAAATCAGAGAATATCGGAGATGGTCTCTAGATCAATTATCATAAACCAACCACTCTACCAGAAGCGGGTAGACAACAAAATAGCTAGTGTTGACATCAATGCAACACATAAGCAATTCCTCCAAATTGCCAACAATGTGGAGTTAAAAGAGGAAATTTAGGAGAACCCATAGCAAAAAAATGGAAGAGTGCAAATAAAGAAGAGGCACAACCACACAAGACACATCCCTCAATTCACTCAATCAAATAAACCCCCCCTCCCACCCCAAAAAAATGACGATTTGACACTTTATATATATTGTCTGTACAATGGGCTACTTGCAAAAAATGGCAAAGTGGACTTGTGAATTTACCTTTATAAGTACCTCAATACAAAATGGAAGAGTGCAAAGAAAGAAGAGGCACAATCACACAAGATACATCCCCCCCCCCCAAAAAAAATAAAAAATGATGATTTGACACTTTATTTGTAGTGCATGTACAATGGGCCACTTACAAAAAATGGCAAAGTGGACTTCTGATTTTAAACTTATAACTGCCACAATTAGGCTATACATGTTAGGATAACCAGTGAACAATTGAGAGGGGAGTGAATCAATTTTTAACATACTATGAAACTTTAAGCACACAAAACTTTCTACCGAAATGCATAAACCAAATACCGGAAGAGAAAATATATCAATTAAGAATAGACATAAACCATAAACCAAATACCATGCATCCACAACACATAACACCAAGATTTATACGTGGAAAACCCGGTAAAGGGAGAAACCATGGTGGGAAGCCTACCCATAGTTAGATAACACTTATACAGTAAGTATGTGATTACAATAAGGGGCCTGCACATGCAGGAAGGCCAACAACCTAGCGCACATTGCTAATCACAAAGGAGCCTCACTGACTACAAAAGAAATATAGACTACAATCTGGAAATAAGAATGAACTGCAAGAATAGCATCCTCTATGCCTTAGTACAGTTCTGGTTAAGCTCAATACCGGAGGTCTAAAACCTCTTACACAAACTCAATTCGATCACCTATGATCGACCAAACCTTCTGCATATGATTATAACTTTATTCACACACAGATAATGCCATAACGATGACCAAGGATCTACAAAGAGATCTTACATCATATTTATACCAACCTGAGACCTAAACAATTAGGTCGGCCACCTAAAAGATAATATAATAAATCCATTACATAAACCCACAAACCAATGATAAACCAAGTCTGCCTAAGCCTGAAATAACATTAACCAAACAATAAATCCAACTGGTAAGGCATCGAGAGCATCTACCAACATGTTACATAAACCAGTCCATAACCTAGCAGAATAAGACCAGACCCAAAATAGGTCACCATAAGCCAAATGAAATACCACCAATCAACTGGAACATGAACCTGATAACCATCAACACCCTGATAACCTTCTAGAAGCTGCACCAACACCACTTATCGAATTCATCAAAAGATCTTCAACAAATATTTGCCAGTAAAACCCTTACTGGTAACTAAAAGGCTTAATAGAACATATGATAGCTTCCAGATCACCATGTCTTAAACAAACTGAATGTGACAAGCATCTGAACCACATGAATGACTGAACCAAACCAATTCCACCAATCAAAATATACTAGAGATAAATCTCCTAATCATCATCAAAGTCCAACAACTCTACCAGAATCCGGTAGACAACCAAATATGTTAGTGTTGACATCAATGACAAAAATCAATACAACACATAATCCATTCCTTCAAATTGCCAACAATACGAGACTCAAAATATGCAAGTGATCAAAACTTAGATCCAAGCAAAGTACAAGTACCAAATGGGCCAAAAATGACCAAGTTCTGAAAGTACAGTTTCTACTCAAAATGATGAAAATCTAATAGCACCACGTGAAACTAGAAGAAAAATTATGAACTTTGAAAAAAAATGGAACTTGAAAAGGAGGTTGTATGATCCTGAACAAAGAATTTGAAATTGCAAAATCGAGGATTGGATAGGTAGAATGGTGAAAAACCAAAAATTCCAAAAAAATTGTTCACCAAAATCAGAAAATACTACCACCGTCGCAAAAAGCATGAAAACTTAGCCCAAATAAAAAAACAATTCCACCAAAAAAAGCCTCAAAATGACCAAGTTAAGAGCCTTCAAAGTTGAACTGCAAGTTCAAAACCTCAAATGGAAAGGAGGTCTAAAATTTTCAAAAAGGTGCTAACATTAGCACTTCACAACATTAAATTCAATGGTCACATGCCTGTCAAAAAACTTCACCTCCTTGCCTATGTAAGCATCCATACAATACAGACTGGTGACATGGCCCAACCAAAAACTGACACATGGCCATATAATTGTACATAAATGCTAACATGGATGTACGGAAAACCTATGTGGGATTTATGTGGCAAGACACATGGTAGTATAAAATGTTGACTGGAGTGCTACGTGGATTGTACGGTATGTGACATGGCCCGATGACACAAACTATTGATACACCATCGGTAAGAGATAATGTAGAGAGTATGGAAACTACACATGAGGATCCTAATCCTGATTCAGAGGTGTTGTATACCATGAATATTGACACACAAGAAGTCAACATTGTGGTTGACAAGGAAACACCTGAGAAGAGAGATGTGGCAACTGAGCCATCGACATAAAACATTGCAGTTGAGACAAATGTTGAGATTGGGATTAAAACACATACTGAACAATCAACTGATCCCCTAGATACTGGAAAGATAGATACCATTGATGTACACACTGAAAAACCTACTGAGCAACTAGCTACTGATAAATCTATTGAGATACTGGTAGCAGACAGTAAAGAGGTACTTATAGAAAAACCGGAAGAAAACGCTGAGACATAATCAGAGAAACTGACAATGGAAAGCACAAAGAAACCGAAAGAGGTACATCCTGAGAAACATGAAGAGGAAATGGTTCAGACAGAGACTGTGCCACCAGCAACAACTGAGAAACCCAAAACTTTGCTAGTAGAAATGAAAACTCAAACTGACCTACCTGAGATCAACATAAGCAAAGAGATTACTCACACTGACGGATTGCAAATCGTTAAGGCAGTTGGACAGTCTTCTGGTTCAAAATTCAGATCGACAAATGTAATAGAGGTATTACTGGATTCCATCAAGAAAATCATAGAGTGTAATGCACATGCATATAAGGCTATTGATGACACAATTCATTTATTGAAATTGATTGCACCCAACTGCAATGTGGAAAATAAAGATTCTTTGAGTCAACTAGACACTGTTGGCACATGGACACTCCAATAAGACATTGTATGTGATTCAAGGTTTTGTCATTGATGGCAACCTTGCAATCCTATGGCATTGGCAAGACATCATACCGGCAAAGCATTACACAGGCAAAACAGTGCACCGGCATCAACAAGATCACTCTACACTAGCACTGGCACAAAAGAAAAGATGTATACTGACATAGAGGCCGATAGGATTTTTGATATGTTATATTTTGTTTATTATTGTAAGCCAACTTGGCAAATTGTAAAATGAATCTTGTATATAAAGGAGATCATTATAGACATTTAGAGAGGTAAGGTAGCGAGCATAAAGAAAATTATTAGGTAGACCTAATGTGCGAATTATAGGTCAAGGGTATATGTAAAGAACAGAGCAAGAACCGACACTGAATTTGGCATTGGAGATGCTATTGTAAAGCAGTACAAGTCATTCGATTAGTATAATCCTTATTGTAAGTCAGTGTGACTTCTCATTGAGTAGTGAGCTCTAGGCAGTTGGCCTTCCTGCATGTGCAGGCCCCTAATGTAAGTAATATTCTCTTATTGGCCAGTGAGTGAATATTGTGGGTCACAAATCTCACTGAGGTTTTTCCCACATTGGGTTTCCTCATTAAACATCTTGTGTTATGGTGTTCTTTTCATGTGGATGTTTCTGATTTTGTTTATTGCATTAATTCTTGCATACTGGTATACTGTTATTTTATGTTCTGCATGTTTTAACTTTAGAAATTCTTATCACCAGTTAGATATTGATTCACCCCCCCCCTCTCAGTATCTGTGGGAATCCTAACAATTGGTATCAAAGCTTCGTCCTCTATTTTCAGAAGCTTGATAGCTTGAGGAAGATCTTGACACTGGTAAAGATGGAAAATCTAATGAAGCAACTTGAAGGAGCTCTTATAGACTATGATGCAGAGAAGTTGAAAAATATCAAATTAGAAGATGACTTAAGAGCAGCTCAGGATATCATTCAGGCACTTCAAGAAAATCTTACTATTGCAAGAAATAAGAGAAGAGAACTTTGTGAAAAATTGCAAAATGAGAATGATGAAAAGGAATCACTTAATGATATGATAAGCAAGCTGAAACAAGAGAACATGACAACAAAAAATGAAATGCAGGATATGACTATGAGATTTTGCAAAGAGATTGAGGATAGAAAGAATAATGAAGAAGAATTGACCAGAACACTAAGTGATGTAGCAAATGAGAACACAAGACTTAGCTATGAAAATGACATGTTGAAGATAGATCTGATGCATACTTAGAATGACTCAAATGAACTGATGAGACAAAAAGAAATCTTGGAAAGGGAATTGGAAACTGCAAATCAATATAAAGAAAAATTCAAGAAAAGCTCAGAAGAACTTGGTACCTTACTGAAAAACCAAAAACCTAAAGGTGACACTTCTGGAATTGGCTTTGAAGTTGGTGAAAGCTCCGGTACTGCAAATACTCAGGATCACAACAAACCGGTAAGACAACCTAATACTTATAAATTCAATGGAAAATGCTTTAGCTATAATAAGTATGGTCATAGGGCAAATGAATGTAGATCTAGGAATTATCAAAATATCAATACACCCACCGGTCAATGTTCCAAATGCAACAAAGTTGGTCATAACTCTGAAAACTGCAGAATGAATGTGAGATGTTATGTGTGTGGAAGATTTGGACATTAATCTAATCAATGTAGAACACAAACCGGCATAGGTTATGGGAAAGCTATTTAGAAAAATAATGTAACTTGTTATGCATGTAACAAGATTGAGCATATTGCTAAATTTTGTAGAAGTAAAGGTACACCGATAGATAACAAAAGTGCTAGCTTGAAAGGTAAAGAAAAGGTTGAAGAGGTTAAGCAAGAATTCTTGAAGCAATGGATTAGAAAAGCTGATCTAAATATTGGGAATACTCCTCCACTGGTAGAACCAACAAATGCTTCACCGGAAGGATAGAGTGATGCTTCACTGGCAGGACAGAGCAGTGCTCCACCGACAGGAAGTTCTTCATCTAATTGAAGAAACTTTCCTTGAGGGTTTGGCAATCTAATGAGACATGTGCTATTATTCCCTCGGTTAGAGATAAGAAGTTGAAAATTATTTATTACTGGCAAACAATGTTAAGTAAATACTTAACCGACATGCAATTAATGTGGTAGATGGCGAAAAGACATTATAAAAATAAGGTTTTGGCTCCATTTCATTTCACCGTGATTTCAAACTTTCAGAGAGTGCGAAGATTCCGAACTAAGGCATTTTGCAAGAAGCAAGCACACTCCAAGCATTCATCCATCCAAGACAGAAAAAGGTATTTATTCATGGCATCCACCTCTGCAATTGAATACATAGCAAACCCTACTGTTGTGGAAGTAATTAAAAGACCTAGGCCTATATTTTAGTTAGTCCTTGAGATAGCAAAGAAGGAAGATACCTTAGGTGCATTTTCTCAAATTCCTAAAGGTGTTGTATATGTTGAAGACCCTAGAATGTACATCCACTGCAACATTGAAGAGTTAGGAGATGAGGAAATCAAAACCATGTATAAAACCGAGATATGTGATGATATTGACAATGTTAAAGCTGAACACAAGGTTATTGAAACCCTAGGATTCACAAAAATCCTTAGCATACCTGAATTTCCTAAGGATGTGATTAGGATAGTATTAAGCAGAGTTCATGGAGAATTTTTCTGGTTAGATGAAATTCATAAGATCACCAAGGCAGCAGTAAAAGTTGTCACAGGGTTACCGACCACTGGTAAGAGGCTAGACAAAAACAAGAAGGTTTCCAATGATTTAGTCATAGACCTAACAGGTGCAACATTCGATAAGAGATCTCTAAGGGTTAACAATGTAAAAGATATCAATGTGAGATTCATAAGTATGATATTAGGTTACAAAGCCACTCATGCTAATAGACTTAACTCAGTTTCAAGACTATGCATTAAGAGTGCTTATGATATGGTAATAGACAATGCAAAAATTGACATCTGTGAATGGTTAAAGGATGAACTGATAGACAACCTTGGAAAGATAAAGAAGGATAAGAAAGGAACATTCAGATTTGGAAATCTGTTAGTATGCCTAATGCTTCATATAACAAAATAGGTTCCTAGTATAGGATATAAAGAACTAGGATATGACATACCGGTAGGAAAACAATTGATAGAACTGTTTAATACCATGGGTGAGAACAAGGAAAACAACATTCATGACTTTTTTCAAGCATTGAAGACAAAAATAAAGAAAAGAATAAGGTTATCTCAGAAAATAGTAGACAAATACAAAGATGACATATGCTTTGTTATTAAGAAAGATGAAATATGGATGGAAGCAGTCATCCCAAGGACAATCTGGGTAACCGAAATGGGCTATGAGATAGATGACTACATAGTTGAAACTTATGCTAAAGCACTTCTGGAAGCCCCCAAAGAACCTAAGGAAGAAGTATTTGGTAGTGTTGAGACCATAGAAAGACAAATACAGTCTAAGAAAAGAGTAAAGAAGGTAGAGGCATTTGTGAGGAAAGGATCCAGACAAGAAAAGGCCATTAAGGAAGATGTATTAAAGAAAATTGGCATAATAGAAGATGAGTTGGCAACCCCACAACTTGAAGCTCATCTATCACCGATAGGTACTTCTTCGGAAGATGACATGCCAACAAATTTTAAAAGAGTTGTTACGAAAAGAGATCCCTCACCGGAAACCACTCCTTCACCTAGAAGGACAAGGCAGAAGCAACAAGCTATGAGATCTTCGGTTAGAAAGGTCACACCTAAGAAGAAGCTAACCCCTAAGAAAAAGAAAAAGACAAAAACTGACTTGGCACCTCTAGACATATTGCTAAATGAGATCACAAAGGAAGGAAAATTGAAAAGAATAGAGAAAATTTATGACACTCTATCTATTGATGAGAAAGGGCAAGTTGAGGAAAGTGTAATACTGTATATGGACATGTACAAAAAGTTCTTGATGGAAGTAGTAAATGAAATTCTTGATGATTTGTACAAAAGACTTGAGGCCAGAAGGCAAGCAGTGATTGAATTAGACAAGAAAATAAAAATAGAAAAACTACTTGCTGTATATCCGGTAAACTTTCCAAAAGAAATTGATGATTTGATTGCTCAGGCAAACCGGATAGTATTCTCTACTACACACCGACATATTTCACTGATGGCAGGAAGAGTTACTGAAGTTACAGAGGAAACATAAGATGGTTGGGATATATTCCTGGTTGAAAAGGCAAAACAAGAAGAGTACAGGAACCCTAAGCCTATTAAAGTATATCAAAAGGATAGGGACAAAGGGAAAGGCAAAGTTGGTGGACCTCAAGCATAAAGGTTAAAGACAACCTACCCCCACCTGTAAAAATTACAACCACTGAAGACCAACCAACAACAGAAAGTATGGATGTAGAGGATGGCAATCCAAATTCTGAAGAGCTATACACTGTAAATGTTGATACCCAAAAGATCAACATAACAGTTGACAAAGATACAACTAACCAATCAGATATGGCTAAAGAGCCTCTGGTAACAGGAGATACAGAGAAACTGGTAGAGGATACAGGGAAAAACATAGAATCTGAGGCACATATAGAGAAACTAATAGAGCTAAATGCTTCGAAACAGGTTCACAAGGAAACAGTGCCACCGGTAAGCAATGAAGTAGGAAAACCAGTGCTAAAAGAAATGCAAACACAAACTGACTTGCCAGAGGTCAATACAAGCATGGTCACTTCCACCGGTACTCAGTTTGTTGGATCATCATCAACATTCAGGTCAACAAATTTGATGGAAGTATTACTTGAATCCATAAATAAAATAACTGACTGCAGTTCACAGGCTTATAAAGCAATAGATGATTCAATACCAATTTTGAAAATAATTGCTCCTAATTGTAATATAGATAATAAAGATTCTTTAGGACAATTGGATACATTATGTAAATACATCTCTGGAAATATTGAGAAAATAAAGGAAGAATCAGTAAAGGACATGGTAGAAAAAGAGAAACAGAAATTCTTTGAAGAAGAAATAAAGAAGTGTAACAGAGACTTTGACACACTTCTACCAGAACTATGTAGTTTGTTGAAAGAGTATAAAAATCTATATAAAGATACATGTAAAACAAACTTCTTGATTGTAGATATTGACAAGAAAATAAGCAAGACACAGGATGAGATAAATAAGCCTGCAAACAATTTTGTCAACTCATCGGATTCATCATCTATTTTTGAAGAAAAGTTAGCAAATTTTGAGGAAGAATTGCTCAAACAGGAAAGAGAGAAAGAGAGAATAATAAACAAGGCAAAACACTTGAGATCTAAACTGAGTCCAAGATTGGACTATTTAGCATCTCTGTGGAAGGAAATCTCAGAGGCATTAGCCCAGGGAAGCAAAACACCGGCAGAGCATTTGTAGCATCTCATCGGTACTGTGAAGAGGACTAAAACAGCAATAAAAGATAGCAAAAATTTTATGGATAGTATAAACTTAATTTTGAGTGATCTTTTCCAGATAATAACTACCCAACTACAGGGTTGAGGATGTGGACAGATGTAACTACAAACACTACTAAAATCTTGACAACCTTTGTCATTGATGCCAAAGGGGGAGTAGTAGGATGAGAAAGTTCAAAGACAGGAATCATATGCTCAGGGGGAGCCCTCATATTTTTGGTAAACATTTTGGGTAACTTTTTGGACTACACATTTTGGATACTTTTTGAAATTTCTCATGAGTGTTGCCATCAATGCCAAAGGGGGAGATTGTTGGCATATGGACACTCCAATGAGACATTGTATGTGATTCAAGGTTTTGTCATTGATGGCAACCTTGCAATCCTATGGCACCGGCAAGACATCATACCGGCAAAGCATTACATAGGCAGGATAGTGCACCGACATCAACAAGATCACTCTACACTGGCACAAAAGAAAAGATGTATACTGGCATAGAGGCCAATAGGATTTTTGATATGTTATATTTTGTTTATTATTGTAAGCCGACTTGGCAAATTGTAAAATGACTCTTGTATATAAAGGAGATCATTATAAACATTTAGAGAGGTAAGGTAGTGAGCATAAAGAAAATTATTAGGCAGACCTAATGTGTGAATTATAGGTCAAGGGTATATGTAAAGAACAGAGCAAGAACCGGTACTGAATCTAGCATTGGAGATGCTATTCTAAAGCAGTAAAAGTCATTGGATTAGTATAATCCTTATTGTAAGTTAGTGTGACTTCTCATTGAGCAGTGAGCTCTAGGCAGTTGGCCTTCCTGCATGTGCAGGTCCCTATTGTAAGTAATATTCTCTTATTGGCCAGCGAGTGAATATTGTGGGTCACAAATCCCACTGAGGTTTTTCCCACACCGGTTTCCTCATTAAACATCTTGTGTTATGGTGTTCTTTTCATGTGGATGTTTCTGATTTTGTTTATTGCAATAATTCTTGCATACTGGTATACTGCTATTTTATGTTCTGCATGTTTTAACTTTAGAAATTCTTATCACCGGTTAGATACTGATTCACCCCCCCTTCTCAGTATCTATCAGAATCCTAATAGACACATTGTCTAAGTACATCACCGACAATCTTTTGATAGTTGATTAGATTAATGAGGAGACATTTAGTAAGAAAATGAACAAGGAAAAAGAAAAATTCTTTGAAGAGACAATAAAGAAGTGCATGGAACATATTGACACCCTCCTATCAGCACTAAACAAAACTTTAACAAAATTTAAGGAACTGTACAGAGACACCTGCAAGACTGATCTTCTAATAGTGGATATTAACAAGGAAATCAACATAGTACAAAAGGAAATAAATGATATAGATGACAATCTCATTGGTTCATCAGAACCCTTATAAGTTATAAAACAAGAGATAGTTGGATTTGAGGAGAAACTTGAGAAATTGGAGAAGGAGAAGGAAAGAATAAAATACAAGGCTAAGGAACTCAAATGTAGACTAGGTCTGAAACTAGACATCCTCATCTCCTTGAGAAAAGACATTTCAGAGGCTCTTGTTCCAAGACTTAAGACACCGGAAGATAAAATGCACATACTCACCGGTACCATCCAAAGGATGGAAGCAACATTGAAGGATAGTGAGAGGTTCACTAACAACTTGAATTTTGCATTAGCAGATTTATATCAGATTTTAACCCACCGGTTACAGGGATCCCAACAAGAACTACATTCAATTGACATTAATTGATAGCCTTTGTCATTGATGCCAAAGGGGGAGTAGTAGAATGAGAAAAATGATTGACAAAAGAGATCATTTTCTCAGGGGGAGCACACAGTTTTGGAGCACACAATTTTGGAGCACACAGTTTTGGTAGATTTGTTTATGGACAACACATTTTTGGATACAATTTTGACTTTTTCTCATGAGTGTTGCCATCAATGCCAAAGGGGGAGATTGTTGGAAAATGCACACTCCAATGAGAAATTATAGGTGATTGAAGGTATTGTCATTGATGGCAACCTTACAATCTTATGGCAGTGACAGCGGCAGAGGCAAAGATGATTACCAACACCCCAACCGACAAGATTTTATTTTGTATTTAATTGTAAAATCTTTTTGGAAGCTGACAAGGCAAATTGTAATATGACTCATATAAGTGTGAGATCTTGTAGATCATTTATGTATCGTAAGTATGGAATGTAATAGGCAGATGCAAACATGTGAATAATTAGGAAGATTTTGGAATAAGGTTTATGGAAGCTGTATGAGCTTAAACCGGTACTAAACCTGGCATAGCAGATGCTGAACCAAAGCAATACATGATATTGGATTTGCATAATCCATTTTTGTAAGTTAGTGAGACTTCCCTTTTGTAATTAAGTAATGAGTTTTAGGTAGTTGGCCTTCCTACATGTGCAGGCCCCTATTGTAAGTAATATTCATTTATTGGCCAGTGAGTGAATATTGTGGGTCACAAATCCCACCAAGGTTTTCCCCACACCAGGTTTCCTTGTTAAGAATATTGTGTTATGGTGTGCTTTCTATGTTGTGGTTATTGATCTCATTTGCTACATTATTTCTGGTTTACTCGTACACTATTTTGGAATGCAATTTGTTTAATAAGTTAAAAAAATTTCTTAACTAGTAAGATACTGATTCAACCCCCCCCCCCCCCCCACTCTCGGTATCTTTGGGAATCCTAACAAGTTCCACTTACTAGTGGACTGACACCTTGACATCTGCATTTTTTAGTGTACTCATGTGGCTTCCCTATTTATGTAGCATATCTTCAAATAGGCACATGTGATCCGGTGTGGACACATTCACTATTAGTCATTGCTTGTTATGATGACTACATCTTCATCCGGTGGAAGTCCTATTGTTCTTCAACCTCACAGCATATCAGTGACCTGTTCATTCTCCTCCTCCAGTGTTGATGTTATTTAGGTAACATTTTGCCTCCTCATCACAAACAACCACTCAAACACCTTGCCTATCCTGCTTGTACTCTGTTCATGACCTTTGCAGGCTGAGGACCACTCACTTGGTTGATCTAACTTCCCCATGTCCACACATCACTTACCAGTTGACATCCTTTTCTTATCAGTGATATAGTTTACCAATATTGATCACCTTACCATCTCATCCACACAAGTCAGGTTCTAACTCATGTACTGGTGATTTCTGAGGTCATCTTACTTACCTTTCTGGTGTTTTGCAACACAAGGTGATATCCAAGATATCTCAACCTGTACTCCTTTTTGATAGTGTTGCACATACATCTCTCATGTCAGTAGTCATCCCATACCGGTTGACATCAGTGACAACGCAATGCCAACACCTTAAACTTATCTCCATAGATTCCAGAAACATGATCTTCCTCAAGCTATTAGACTTACTCTAAGGAACTAGGCACTGATACCGATTGTTGGGATTCAAGAACACCGAGAGGGGGGGTGAATCAGTGTTCTACTGAAATGGAGAAATTTAACCTTATTAATACAACAACTCAGAAACCGGTAAACATAAAAGCATATAAAAATAAGCAATAATGCAACTACAAATATGAACACCATAACACCATAGATTTATACGTGGAAAACCTCAAAGAGGAAAAACCACGATGGGATTGGAGAGCTAGAATATCTATCCACTAATCAGATGAATAAATATTACAATAAGGGGCCTGCACATGTAGGAAGGCCAACAGCCTAGATCATACTTCTCATCACAAAAGGAGTCTCACTGACTACACAAAACATCATACAACAATATGGAATGAAGATTGAGCTGCAAGTATAGCATCTCCCATGCCTGAGTACAGTTCCAATTAAAATCAATATCGGAGGCCTAAAACCTCTTCCACAAATCCAATTTGATCACCTATGATCAACCAAATCCTCTGCATGAATGATTACAACATTATTCTCATAATCTCATACCATTTATTATCTCCCATAATCTACAAAGAGATCTTACATCATATATATACAAACCCTCGACCATAAACAATAAGGTTGGCCACTAGACAATAAAGCAATTACATAACTACAAAACATGCCGGCCTAAGACTAAAAAAATAATATCCAACCCATAAGACATCTTAGAAACCCATCGAGAAGACCAAACAACATGTTATATTAAGTCAGTCCATAACCTAGATATAACCAGACCCAATTTAGGTCCACACATGCTAAAGAAATGATGCCAATCAACCAAGTCTCAAACACGATCACCATCAGCATCTTGAATCTCTACTAGAAGCCACACCAACACCAATTATGCATAATATCATAATATCTTCAACAGAGCTCTATAGGTGAAACCCTCACCAGATCAACAAACTAGGCTTACCTCCATATAAGATAGAATCCAATCACCAAATAAAAACAAATTGATTGAACATTAATCTGAGTAGCATGAGTAGAATATATAAGTCAATTCAATAAGCTAAAGCATACCAGAGTATACCGGATCATCATGATCTTACCAGCCAGAAACCAAACAACCTACCGAGACCAAAAAGATACCAATAAACAACCAAAATAGCTAGTGTTGACATCAATGACAAAACATCAATGCAACACATAATCAATTCCTCCAAATGGCCAACACAGAACTACCACTAGCATCGTCTTCTACATCAGAGTGGACTGCATATTGTGGTTCGATAGTAATAGGATTTTTAGACAAAGTTTTGACATTCATGATGAAGTATTCATTGTTTGGTGTCGAATAGGTAATGTCATAAATAGATCTTATTTTAGAGTGATCAGAGTCAGAAGATGAAGCCTCTAACTTCTCTTCAAGTGGCTTAGTTAAAGCATGTATAGTATCAATATCAACATCTTTGATGCTACAAGTTCCTTTGTGATTTGGTTCAATCATCACTTGTAGTTGACATACTTGTTGACATAACCTTGATGACTCTGTTAGTCTTTGTTGTCTTTCCCATTCAGCTTCCTCAGGACTGATGACCAGTCCTACTTTTGTAGCCTCTACTTCTTCATTTGTAGTCCCATACTTGATTTTCTCTATCACATTAGAGGGAGATGTAGTAGGTGAATAAATTTCATGTGTTTTTCCTTCTTTCAACTGTTGTTCATAATCTTCTTGTCTTTTTAGTCTGATTTCTTCTATTTCCTTTTGCAGCTTCAAGCGTATTATCTCTTGTGCTTCATCTATGATATTATTAGGTTCTTCAGGAGTTTCTTCTATAGATGTATCTGAGAGAGGCTCTGGACCCCATTCATATTCATTTGAGTCTATTTCTAAAACCTCTATGTGCATTCTTCCCGTATATGTGACAGGAATATTTAGTGGTGCAAATAGGTTTTTGATTCCTTCCACTTCTTCTCTCATGTCTTCTAGAACATCTACTTCTTGTAGTGTTATTTCTGATATAGTTGGAACTTGATTACAATTTGCTTCTTCTCTCTTGATTGCCAGTTCTTCTTGTTCTTTCTCAAACTCATCCTGAATTTGCTGAGTATTTACTTCTTGTGATGTTGGAGGTAGTATCTTTTTCCTCCACTTAGGCTCTTGATGAGAAGTATGTTTTTTATTTGATGACTCTTCTAGATGGTAGCTGAGCCCAATTTTATCATTTATAGACTTATCTTGTAACTTGATAGGTTCAATGATTCTATCTTGGCACTTTCCCAAAGGACCGGTACCTGAATATCCCATACATTGAATCATCTTATAACTTGGACCATATTGGGCAGGGGAAATATCATTGTGTTTCCCTTCTCTATTTTCACTCTCTTCTTTGAAAATCCATTTGAGAACTGTCACCTCTTCTATTTCATCTACAAGGGAAGTAGAGTACTGTACAAAAATACCATCATAGATGACGTTTGTATTGGAATTTTGTGGCTTCATAGCCTCTGATGGTGGAAAACACATCAATGAGAGTACATGTTCGATCTTGTGTCCATCCATACTAGTACTTATGATTTTCAATTTCTATTCTAAGTCTTTCATCAAAGTTTCTGAACTTTCAGCTACAAAGGTTGCTCTATTATAAGGAACAAGTGTATCAACACATTGTTTTAAAGCATTACAGGTGTAGGTTGTTTCTGCAGGAATACTGACTTCAACCCCATTATTGGGAAATTTCAAACATTGATGATAAGTAGACGACATTGCCTCCATTTCATGAATCCATGGTATACCTAAAAAGATGTTGTAGGAGAGAGGAAAATCAAGCACCTGACAAATAACATCTTGTTCTACAAGTCCCACCCTAATAGATAATAGTACCAGACCCTTTTATGTTCTTTCTTCTTCATCATAAGCTTTGATTGTTATTTTCTTTGTTAGATCAATGACATCATCAAAAAATACAACTGTATTAGTAAATTTTAGGTACAAATATTCAACCTAGCAGCTCCATCTATCAAAACACACTTGAATCGATGCTTATGGATCATAGCTTCAATATGCAATGGCTAGTTATGCGGATGATTTAGTGAATTGTCATCTTCTTCAAAAAAAGACAAGTAGTGAGGTAAAGTCAGGTGACCCACCATAGATTGAAACCAATCCAAATCTAAGTCTTTAGGGATGTTAGTAGCGAGTAAAGATTTGTCCAGAATCTCTCCATGAGCAGAAGAGATTTTAAGTAGTTCAAGAATGGAGATTTGAGTGGTATTTTGCTTTAATTGTTTAACAATGCTATAACCAAAAGAAGATGATGAAACCAACTATTTGGATTTAGTCATGATCATGATGCAGAGGCCTACCCAAAACACCTACTAACAAGCCCAAACAAGGTTAGGCTAGTGACCCCCCTAACTACACATAAGGGTCATGCAAGGAAGGACTCTATACCTTGGATGAAACTACACACACACTCACTAAGCTTAGGCCTACTCAAGATGAGTAAAAGGATTCATCTCCTCAAACATGCTTTACTGGTGACCCCTAATCCTTGGGATTTTTAAGTTGGCCAACACTTATCATCTAAGGGCTCTTTCAAACACTAGTTTTGATTTAGAGCATCAATTCCTTATACCTCCTTTGTAAACCTAACCCCTCGGCTTGTAGCCCTATTTGGCGATAGAATGGATCTTATCTTCAAAAGGTTCCACACACACATACAAAAAAATTACCATTGTAGACACCCTTTTGGAAGTTGTATTGATCCACAAAATTGTTTGGCCAGATCTACAAATACAAGGTTTGTTCCCTTCAGAGGCTAAGAGACCTAATAGGTGCAATTAGCCCTATTTTCCAAAGCAACTACCTTTATCGGTACACCAAATGAAAAAACACTTTATGGGCATGTGGGGGATATTTAGAAACCTCTAATTCCCAGGTTGAATGCCTAGTATCCATTGCTATGACAAATTATGATGGCTGTCTTAAATTGTGTCCTAGGTAGTCACATAGAGATGCCAACCTAAGCTTGTTCCTTTCTCCACACAAAAACATTTACCCTATAGTAAACCATGAAAATACTAGAGTACATTGGCTTATCCTACATCCCTCCTAAGGAAGAGTCTTCTAATGGATTGGAGTACAAGATAAGACTATTTTTGTTCAAAACCCTCTCCAAACCCTCAATTTCTAGGTTACAGTGAGAAGAGTGGAGGGTTCTCTCTACTCTGGAATAGTTATGACCTCAGACCTCCACCAAAAGAAATATATTTCATATATCTATATACTCCATGGATGGTGGGATTTAAATCAATTCGTACAGGAACATGCAACTCCTGCAAACTCAGGATTTCTGGGAAAAATAAAGTATTTTGTGTATTATTGCTTCTCAAAACTCCAACTCCAACATTATCAACCTTGGGAATCATTCCCACAAGGATTATACAACTATTACAATGGTTTCCCACCAAATTTGGAGTAGGTTGGAGTCGTTGAAAGGCTTCCCTCTGTCGTGCTCTATGAAGTGTACCTATACCTGCAACCACAATGCACTCAATAAATCATTACAAGCAATGGTTACTAAATTGAAACAATGAAATGTAAAACCATAGCTAATCGACTTATTGCCTCCTAGTAAATGCGAGTATGAATTTTTCTCTCAGATCTTGTTATGTAAATTCCAGTGACTTGACTACACTTAGATGGAGGATTTGAATGATGAAGATGCATGATCTAGCAAGAATAGCATGATTAAGCTATATGATTTCATGATTGATCTAGAAAATGAACTAAGATTAAGATGCAATTAAGCTAAAATTGAGCATGATAACATTGCTTGAAAATAAGAAACTAGAAGCTAGATGCCTATAGTAACAATGCATAAGATGAGAATGAGATGGGATCCATATTGCTCAAAATGAGGTCTATTTATAGGATTTTCAAGGCTAGGGGTGATGTGGCAAGAATCAATGGTCAAGATTGATTTGAAGATATCAATGGTTAAACTAGAGGAGGATGGCAAAGGGGTTTGGATTAAAGGGAACATCTGTCATCTCTATGGTGACAAGTGTCAAGAGGCTTCTAGAAGTAGGAGGAAAGGGAACACTTAGTGACAAGTGTAACAAAGGTTCTAGAAGATGTTGGATGAAAGGGGACATGGTGGTAGGTAGAATGGGTTAGGTTTAGGAATGGTTAGGTTTAGGAGTGGTAGAAGTTAGGAGAATTTGAATTTAGAAATTCAAATAATGGGAAAAGGCTAATTAATCTCAACAACTCATGAATTCGATTTGTTTTAATTAATTAAGGATTTAGAAGAAATGATTTTGATGGAGGGAATTAATTAATTAAAGGTAATTATTGGAATGAATCTATTAAATAAATCCTTAGATTTATTAATAAGTAGATGAAAAGGGGAATTTAATCAAATTGCTTAGTGAACTTAATGAAATTGGGGAGAAGATTAATTAAATAATTGCTTATTCAATTAATTATCTTCAGACCATTTTTAGGTGTATACATTTTGCCCCTCTTTGAAGCGAGGTGTGATGACGCGTTGATTCAAAGAATAATCTCATTTTGATGTTGATATTGGTTCGATAGGATGCCCCATCTTTTGATTGCTAAATTCTGGTTTCAAGAAGGATACATCCTGTATAAGACATGATCAGAACGTCTAGTTTTAGGAAGGATACATCCTGTATAAGACATGATAGGATCAATTAGGTTTGATTGATTGATTTGATTTGATAAGGTTGATTAGATAAAGAACTAACATTTTGTTGATATCAAGATGCAAAAATATTTGGATATGTTGATTGTTGATTTTATTGAGAGAGATAGCATAAGATTTGGGCTAGGTCGATAATATTGTGAGAGAGATGAGTCATCATTCTGATTGCGTATACACTTGTGATGATACTTTGATGATTCATGTGATAGATTTAACCTTGGATAAAAGGAGCCTTTAGGATCCCATGCAAGAATGAAATGCAAGCTAAAATGCAAATGAAATGCAATGGAATGACCAGACCAGTCACTAGATTATTTTGTGTTTTTTTTATCATTGAGCTTTTTTAAATGTGGGAAGTGAGTGCAAACATCGATGGTATAATTAAACCATGATGACCTAAGCACTTCTTTCCTGGATTTTGATATAGCAAGTTAACACAAGCATCGAGGTATAATTGAACTGCGATGACCTCAGTGTTGTTTGTGTAAAATAGATAGTATTAATCATTTCAAAATGGAAATCAGAAAAGTCTTCAATGATACTTCGATGATCATGTCCCAAGACAAATTTGCAAATATTAATGATTAATTTTCAGACAACAAACAAGAAAAATATCATGTTTCTTCCTTGTTCCTCTAGTCAATGACATCCTGGAGGCACTCAGAAAGCATGATAGCGAATATCAATATAGAAAAGTTGAAAAATCATGTTACAATCATTATCCAAAAACATATTATCCACTTAAAAGTGTGTGATGTGCTTAGATTGACTTTGTGATAGCTTGATAGTTGATAGTTTGTTCTTGTGTTCAATGTTGGATGTGTTTCAGTTTTCACTTGATAAGAGTTGTCTAACTTTTGTTCTACCTATTTGATTAAGCTCAGAATGATCCAGAGTTTTGCCCCCAGCTAGGTGTAGGATTTTGCCCTAAGCCTAGAAACAAAGTTGTTATGATATATCCAATGATCCAAACCATGGCAAGAAGCCACCTGAGATGTCTGTGTATGTATAAAAGCTTATGATGGTCAACGCTAATGGAAGATGAATGAATGCAAGCAAAAAATGCATGAACTAATAGATGGAAGAGCTAGCTGACTGATAACGCTTATTTGCCAGGTTTTCACCATCTGTTTTTATTGCACTTTTTTTTATATTTTATTTTTTATTTTTATTTTTTCACTTTTTAGGATTTTTCTGCTTTTTCTTTGTTTTTTATTTTTTCTATTTTTTCACTGCTTTTGATTTTTTTCTGATTTCTCAGACATAAAACTTTTTAGATACACGGTATTGATGGGTTCCTCGAGTTGATCACCGTCTTGTGTTGATAATTGATATGCTTCTGAGCCAAATACTGTTGTGACCACAAATGGACCCGTGGTTTAACCTTGTGATTATAGCTCCAACACATTCTTTGTTGATATACCTTTAGATGATCAAAGGCATTTTGTCTTCGTTCATGGATTAGTTCTAACTCTTGCAGTCTAGATACTCTTTGTTCTTCATCTGGGATGAGACCTTTTAGTGATACATGTAGAGAAGGTATCTCTACTTTGATTGGCAATATGACTTCTGATCCATATACAAGAGAGAAAGGTGTGGCACCTATCGGTGTGCGGATACTAGTGTGCTAGACCCATAGAGCAGGGTTTAGTTGAATATGCCAATCTTTCCCAGTATCATTCACAGTCTTTTTGAGGATTTTCAGAATAGTTTTGTTAGATACTTCTGCCTGCCCATTTCCCTGTGGATAATATGGTGTGGAGAATCTGTGCTAGATTTTGAAGTTCTCACATAGCTCTTGTACATCTTGATTTTTGAATGGTCGCCCATTATCAGTGATAATGGTCATTGGTATTCCATAGCGACAGTGTTGGCATATGTGCAGACTATGAAGACATGATGATATTGTATGTTGTCATTGATGTCCAAATGCTGAAGACTAAACTGGAATATTGAAGTAAGAAACTTGCAAGAGAACCGGTATGATGTTGTGAATCGGTATATCTGAAAAAGTGAAGCAGTATGTCTGTCCAAGTGAACTAGTATGTTGGAATGTTAATTGGTATATGGAATGTTTTGTATCAAGGTTTCATTTGGTATGACTACAAGTTGGTAGTCTTAGCTTTAGGGTTTTCGATTGAAGTGTTCTATGCCTGTGTGATTGAACTGATGACATCATGTGATGAGTTAACATTGTAATGAAAAACAAATTGTGTTGCCACCTTAGTCTTGTCCGCGTGAAGGATATTGCATGAAAGAGATTGATCCTATCTACCTCAGGAATGTGCGAAGTCTCTGTAAATGATGGAGAATGTGTGATTGGTTATCAGCCTCCAAGAAGTGGTAAAGAACGAATGATGGAGAATGTCTTGAGATCTGTTCAAGACTATTGTAATCAATGTAATATGTTCAACGGTTAGGATTGAACCGACTGAATTCCTTAACCTAAATGTTTAGGGTTTAGGGTTTATGCTACTGAGCTATCATTCCTATAAGGTTGATGTTGTTTTTCATGTTGAAGTTGTTGGCAAATGTTGTGAGTGTATCTAAGTGTAGAGATACGTGATTCTTGCCAGACCAGATAAGAGAATAGATACCTGCATAGTGAGATTGGAGAAGGAAGGAACTAAAGTGGATCTGCATTTGCATTGAAGTGTTGTTACCAGATCATTGTAATACCTATTGACCTCTAACCACTTCAATAGTTGGAAAATCCCTTAACAGGGTAGCTTTAACCGGCTTGTTGTAAATCCTTTAACAGGGTGACTCAAAATCATTGAGTTCTTAAAATCCTCTAACAAGGTAACCTTTAATAGTGTTTAACTCTTAACCGGGTAGTTTAGCCATCCCTTAGTCAGGTGATCCCTAGCAGGATTAGTTCCTAACATAACCTATTGTAATGTCTTTAACCGGACTAGGCTCCTAATAGAGCGGACTTCGAAAGGGTTCAAAGAATAGCTTGTGGGTGTTCATCCCCACCGTGGTTTTTCCCAGTTGGGTTTCCACATGAAAAATATGTGTGTTATGTGTGATATTTTTCATGTGATGCTTTGTTATTCTCTATCAAGCGGTAAAGCATGTTGAACCAGTAAGTCTTTACATTTTCGTTGATGTATTACTAGTGTATGCATATGGGTGAAGTGGAAATAAAATGTTAGATTGTGTGGAAAGTTGAGTTACCGGTTTATGTCTTTCACATTCTTACTATGTTTAACAGGTAGTAATCTGGTTTAGACCGGTGTTATTGCTTGCTAGTCAAGTGCAGTGTTTTCAGTCAAACCAGTTCAAGGAAAATTGTTTTTCTTAGTACTGATTCACCCCCCTCTCAGTACCGATTTGGTACTAACTATTCATCATTGATTCATCAATTGGTATCAGAGCATCCTCCAAGTCCTTTGTGTTGTAAGCTTAACCGCTTGAGGTAAAGATCCTACTCTAATGATGAAGAGGGAATGTCCAAAGTTCAATAGAGACAACTTTAAAATATGGAAGGACATAATGAAGATATATGTCAAAATCATGGGTGCTCAACACTGGAGCTATGTTGAGAATGCTTATGTTATCCCTACCGGTACTCTCACCAATGATCAAAAGAGAGAGATTCAGGAGAATGGGCAAGTCATAGAAGCCCTAATCAATAGTTTATTTGACATTGAGTTTACTGATTTTCAGGACAAAGAGAACCCCAAAGAAGTATGGGATGCCCTTGAGATTATCTATGGTGGCGATGAGCATGTGAAACAAGCTAAGTAAGAAAGCCTTAGGGGAAAGTTTGAAGACATGCAGATGGTTGAAGGAGAGACCATTCAACAATATGGAATAAGAATCAAAACTGTTGTTGGAGATATCAAGAGTGCAAGTGTTAAAATGGAAGATTCCACTGCTGTTAGCAAAATTTTGAGATCCTTATTACTGATCTATGCAATAAGGGTTGCTGCTATTCAGGAGTTGAGGTTTGTAGACAAGACAAAGGTATCCCTAGATTCCATCATTGCAAAGTTAACAACTTATGAGCTAAATAATTATGATGGCATTATTCAGAAGACTGAATCAGCCTTCAGAGCATCTACTACACCATCTATAAAAGGCAAAGAAGCTAGTACCAGTGGTGAACCAAGACAAAGTAGAGAAATGGATGATGAGGAGATCCTGATGGAATTTGAAGCTCTTCTTGCCATGAGACTTCCCAAGGGAACCGGTAAATATAGAGGTAAGCTTCCTTTGAAATGCTTTTCTTGTAATCAGATAGGACACATTTTTGTAAACTGCCCTAATGGTGATAAGAAGGACAAACCGAAGAGGTTCAAGAAATTCAAAGGAGGAAACCAAAGAAACTATTTTGTAGCAGTTGATGAAGGTGTCACTGATGAGGAATCCGAAGATGAAGAAAGTGAAGATATTGTGTTTGTAGGAGTCAAGGAAGATGTTTCCAATGAGTTGATTATTGATAGTGGTTTTTCTCACCATATGACTGGTGATCGGATTAAGATTCTATCTCTAGAAGAGTATGATGGTGGTGTGGTTCATTTTGGTAATGATGCACCATGTATGGTAAAAGGTAGAGGGTCTATCTCTCTGACTGGAAGAAGCAGTGCTGACAATGTGTATTGGGTAGAAGGTCTCAAACACAACCTTTTGAGTGTTGCTCAACTGAATGATAATGGACTCACTCTGGAATTCAAAAATGGAGTGTGCAAAATCAAAGGAAAGAATGGTGAACTGATGGCTACCAATATGCAGACCAAAGGTAACCTATTTTAGCTAAATGCTAATGTCAGTACATGTCTAATGGCTAAGTTTGAGGATAGCTGGATATGGCATAGGAGACTCTGCCATGTAAACTTTGATAATATTATGAAGGCCAGTAAGATCAAGGAAATTAAAGGATTGCCTATGCTGAGCAAACCAGAGAATCCTTTGTGCAGAGAGTGTCAATTGGGGAAAATGTCTTCCACAACCTTCAAAGGTAAACCTTTCACTGCAGACAATTTACTTGATCTTGTGCATACTGATTTGTGTCGTCCTGTGATAACTAGGAGTGTGGAGGGAGATAGGTATTTTATGATTCTTACTGATTTTCTCAAGAATGATGTGGGTCACATTCTTAAAGGACAAATCTAAAGCTTTTGGAAAATTCAATGCCTTCAAATCACTGGTTGAAAAAGAAAGTGGCAAGAGGATTAAGTGCTTAAGAATTGATCAAGGAGGAGAATTCACTTCTAGTAAATTCAACAAATACTGTGAAGAGAATGGCATCAAGAGGCAACTTTCTAGCCCCTGGACTCCACAGTAGAATGGCCTAACAGAGAGGAACAACTAGACTGTGGTTGAAGCAGCCAGAACTATGTTGATCCAAGGAAATGTTAATCACACCTTTTGGAGAGAAGCGGTGAGCACTACAGTCTACACAATGAACCAGGTACTCATCAAAAAGGGTGAGGATAAAACACCTTATGAGTATTGGACTGGTAAGACACTAGTGGTAAGCTACTTTAGAGTATTTGGTAGCAAATGTTATATCAAGAGGAGTGAATATCAGAGCAAGTTTGATGCTAAATGTGATGAGGGAATATTCCCAGGGTATTCCATGAAAAGCAAAGCTCTCAAATGTTTCAACAATAGGACTCAGAGAATTGTTGAAAGCATCAATGTTAGAGTTGATGAAACCTCTGAGAAACCTGAGGAAACCGGTAGTGAGCAAGTAGGAGATGAAGCGGTTGCAAAATAGCCTAGCACCAGTAACAGTGCTCCTGCATCAGTAGATGTTGATGCTGATGAAGATGAGGATGAAGAAGAAAAGAAAGAGGAAACAACTAAGATCATTCCTAGGTATGTAAAGTTGATTGATGATCCAAAGTAGATCATAGGAGACAAGGATGCAGGAATTCTTACAAGAAGAAAGGTCAGAGAAAACTATTGCATGATCTTTGAATTTGAGCCTAAAACATTCAAAGAGGCACATAAAGATGAAGACTGGATCAAGGCAATGGAAGAGGAACTTGACCAAATAGAAAAGAATGGCACATGGTCTTTGGTACATAGATCGGAGCATAAAAATGTCATTGGCACCAAATGGGTTTTCAAAAATAAGTTGAATGAAGATGGCTTAGTGGTTAGAAACAAAGCTAGATTGGTGTGTAAAGGATATGCCCAAGAAGAAGGAGAAGACTATGGAGAAACCTTTGCTCCTGTAGCCAAATTGGAAGGAGTTTGTATGCTTCTTGCATATGTAGCATTCAAGGGATTCAAAGTATATCAAATGGATGTAAAATCTACAATCCTGAATGGAATACTAGAAGAGGAGATGTATATAGAGCAACCAGATGGGGTTTCCCTATCAAAAGACAATGACATGGTGTGTAGGCTACATAAGGCCTTGTATGGACTAAAGTAGGCACCTAGAGCATGGTATGAACACTTGCACTCCCATCTTGTGAAGATTGGATTTGAGAGAACAAGTGAGGATAGTAATATCTACTTGAAGTCAGAAAGAGATCGGATTCTAATGTGTGAGGTATTTGTTGATGACATAATTTTTGGAGGAGATGACAAGATGAGTCATGATTTTGTAGATGAGATAAAAAAGGAGTTTGAGATGTCACTTATAGGGGAGATTAAGTTCTTCATTGGACTATAGATTCAACAAATGAAAGATGGAATCTTTATTACTCAGTCCAAATATGTCAAAGAGGTGTTGAAGACCTTTGGCATGGAAGACAACAAACTAGTTGGTACACCGATGGTGACTGGTTGTAAACTATCAAAGGAGGATGACTCAGGGTTGGTAAATGAGAAGGAATACCAATCAATGATTGGTAAATTGCACTATGTAGTACATAGTAGACCAGATATTGCACATGCAGTGGGCATTACTGCATGGTTTCAGAAAAGCCCAAGAGAATCCCACTTGGTAGCAGTCAAGTGGATTCTAAGATATCTGAAGGGAACTATTGACTATGTATTATATCATCCATATAGTAATGATTTCAACTTGAAAGTGTTTACAGATGCTGACTGGGCTGGTAATGTGGACAACCGGAAGAGCACAACCAGTGGTGCATTCTTTCTTGGTGGTAGACTAGTCTCATGGATGAGTAAGAAGCAGAGCTATATCTCTTAGTCTACAGCAGAAGTGAAGTATGTTGCAGCATTTATGAACTGCACCTAGACAATTCGGATGAAGCATGTATTAAATGGCTTCAAAGTTCCTATATCAGAACCGGTAAGTATATTTTGTGACAACACAAGTGTGATTAACATCTCCAAGAATCTAGTTTTACATGTTAGAACCAAGCACTTTGAGCTCAAGTATCATTTATTGAGGGAGAAGGTTCAAAACAAAGAAGTTGTACTGGAACATGTTTCCAGTAATGAGTAGTTAGTAGACATATTCACCAAGCCTCTACCGAAGGCTACCTTTACCTATTTGAGAGGTGAATTAGAGGTGTTGCCCCTTCAAGAGGTGAACTAAAGGTGTGTGCTCCACATCAGTAAGGACTTAATTGATATATATTTTTTTTCAGGATTGGTGTGTTGAAGGATGCTACTCCTTAGGGGGAGTAGCATAGTAGAACATAGATGCTTATGCCTTCACTTTGGCATTGTTGTTAAAGGGGGAGAAGATGTGAAGCAGAGAATATATATGCAGTATTGGGGGAGAAGATGTGAAGCGGAGAGATATCTTTGTATATTGCCATCAATGGCAAAGGGGGAGATTGTTGGCATATGTGCAGACTATGATGACATGATGATATTGTATGTTGTCATTGATGTCAATATGCTGAAGAGTGAACCGGTATATTGAAGTAAGCAACTTGCAAGAGAACTGGTATGATGTTGTGAACCGGTATTTGTGAAAAAGTGAAGCGGTATGTCTATCCAAGTGAACCGGTATGTTGGAATGTGAACCCGTATATGGAATGTTTTGTATCAAGGTTTCATATGGTATGACTACCGGTTGCTAGTCTTAGCTTCAGGGTTTCTGGTTGAAGTTTTCTATGCTTGTGTGATTGAACCGATGACATTGTGTGATGAGTTAGCATTGTAATGAAGAATAGATTGTGTTGCCATGTCAACCTTGTGTGCGTGAAGGATCTTGAATGAAGGAGATTGATCCTATCTACCTCGGGAATGTGTGATGGGTTATTAGCCTCCAAGAAGCAGTGAAGAACGAACAATGGCGAACATCTTGAGATCTGTTCAAGACTATTGTAATTAATCCAATATGTTCAATGGTTAGGATTGAACTGACTGAATTGCTTAACCTAAATGTTTAGATTTAGGGTTTATGCTACCGACCTATCTTTCCTATAAGGTCGATATTGTTTTTCATGTTGAAGTTGTTGGCAAATGTTGTGAGTGTACCTAAGTGCAGAGATACGTGATTCTTGCCAGACCAGATAAGAGAATAGATACCTACAGAGTGTGATTGCAGAAGGAAGAAACTAAAGTGGATCTGCATTGGCATTAAAGTGCTATTACCAGATCATTGTAATACCTGTTGATCTCTAACCACTTCAATAATTGGAAAATCCCTTAATAGGGTAGCTTTAATCGGCTTGCGTTAAATCCTTTAACAAGGTGACTCAAAATCATTGAGTTCTTAAAATCCTCTAACAAGATAACCTTTAACAGGGTTTAACTCTTAACCAAGTATATTAGCTATCCCTTAACCGGGTGATCCCTAGCAGGATGGTTCCTAACAGAACCTATTATAAAGTCTTTAACCAGACTAGGCTCCTAACAGAGCAGACTTCAAAAGGGTTCAAAGAATAGCTTGTGGGTATTCAGCCCCACCATGGTTTTTCCCAGTTGGGTTTCCACGTGAAAAATATGTGTGTTATGTGTGATTCTTTTCATGTGATGTTTTGTTATTCTCTGTCAATCGGTAAAGCATGTTGAACCAGTAAGTCTTTACATTTTTGTTGATGTATTACTAGTATATGCATATGGGTGAAGTGGAAATAAGATGTTAGGTTGTCTGGAAAGCTGAGTTACCAGTTGATGTCTTTCACATTCTTACTGTGTTTAACTGGTAGTAATCTGGTTTAGACTGGTGTTATTGCTTGCTAGTCAAGTGCAGTGTTTTCAGTCAAACCGGTTCAAGGAAAAGTATTTTTCTCAGTACTGATTCACCCCCCCCTCTCAGTACCAGTTTGGTACTAACTATTCATCATTGATTCATCAGACAGATGACATAGTTCAAGATAAATGCAACAATTTGTTTTCTTGTGATATTTATGAGAGGTATCGCCTGAATCCATTTTGTAAAATATTTAGTAGCTTGCAGAATGAATTTGTGTCGATTAGATGAAGAAGAATTTATCTTTCCTACCAGATCAAGACCCCATTGACAAAAAGGCCAAGATGTTGCTAAAGCATGAAGTTCTTATGCTGGTGCATGGATCAAATTCCCATGGATTTGGCATTGTTTGCATGTTCTAGCTATTTGAAAAGAATCTTGTTCCATAGTCGGCCAATAATAGCCCAAGCGTATGAGTTTTTTCGAAAGGGTAAGACCACTTGAATGAGTGCCACAAATTCTGTTATGGACTTCATGTAAGGCCTTCTCAGATTCTTCTTGTTTGAGACACCTTAAGAGAGTACCGATTTACAGAAAGTTGCACTTTTGCACTAAAAAGTTACATTTTTGCAATTTTACACAAAAAGTTGTCATACTATCTAAGGTTGGGATCCACATAGATGGACCAACCAAAAACACATAAAACCTTTCAAACACAAATCTAGACCATCTATTACCCCTTTTTACCACATTGTTCCAATTGGCTTCTCAAATTGCCTAATTGGTGACATGGGCTTACATGGTGGGGTTTATTGCATACATGAAACACAAGACACACTAAGACACCCTAATGATCCTATTCTGCATCCTTATGTTCATGAATATCTTGTTGATGAGGTTCTCATGCACTATACTCCTCGGGAGAAGAGATCTCAAGCCCACTTGAGATTAGAGTTTGCACATTTGCACCATGATTAGATATTTTCTCACTTGTCATTCAAATTGCCTTAGAGTCTGGTTTGTCCTACCAAGCCACCAAGTACTCGATGTACTCCTTGTTCCTTGTCTTCTTTGTGACTCTAGTTTCTAACACTTTGCTCAACTTAGGTGATTCCTGCCTTGGAATGTCATTGTCTGCTGCAACCAGTAGTGGTTCTTCTTCTTCATTGCCATCACCTTCAAAAAGTGTAAGATCAAACACATTAAAAATGGGTGATAATCAAAGATCATGAGGATGTTGGATCTCATAGTCATTTTTTCCCCACTTTTTCAATATCTAACATGGTCCAATCTTCCTTTGCATGAGTTTGGTTTATTTGCCTTTTGGGAGTCTCTCCTTCTTCAAATGTACCCATACCAAATCCCCAACATTAAACTGTACATCTCTCTTCTTCTTATCAGCATGAGCCTTATCCTTCACTGTAGATTTTTGGAGATGAGACTTAACTTGGTCATGCACCTCTTTGATGACTGATGCAAAAGCTTCACCCTCTACACTAATGGCTTCTTCTTTGGGTAAATCTCTTAACTCCAACACTCCCCTTGGGTGGATGCCATAAACAATCTAGAAAGGAGATTTACCGGTACTCCTATTTATGGTGTCATTGTAAGAGAACTCTACCTATGACAAAATGTTATCCCACTTCTCTCCATGTTACCTTGTCAAACACCTTAATAGGTTTCCCAATGACCTATTGACAACTTTAGTCTATCCATCTGTTTGAGGATGGTAGGCTGATGAGAAAGATAGGTTAGTCCTCAACTTCTTCCAAAGAGTCCTCCAAAAGTGACCTATGAACTTCACATCTTTGTCTAAAACAATGTTTAGGGGCAATCCATGTATCTAGACTATCTCTTTGAAGAATAGGTTTGCAACATATGAATCATCACAAGAGGTCTTACATGGCAAGAAATGAGCCATTTTACTAAACGTGTCCACCACTACAAAAACATTGTCAAATCCTCTCCTTGTCCTAGGCAGACCCAACACAAATTCCATACTTATGCTCTCCCATGGCCTAGAAGGAATGGGTAAGGGCTGGTACAAACCTACATTTATAGATTTCCCCTTGGCTTTCTGACATATAACACATGTCTCCAGAAACATTCTTACATCTGCCTACAATTTAGGCCAGAAGTAATGTCTCTTCACAAGGTCTAGGGTCTTGTCAAGGCCAAAATGACCTGCCATAGCTCCACAATGCTTCTCCCTAATAATATTCAACCTCATGGAACACTTAGGAATACACAACTGCACTCCTTTGAACAACAATCCATCTTGTATTAGAAACTTGAAAACTCAATATGATATCGGTCACTAAAAGTTTCACATACCTTGTAGATGTCTCCAAAGTCTTCATTAGCAACATACATACTCTTGAAGGAATCAATACCAATACTCTCTATCTTAATCTGGCTGAGAGTTAAGACCCTCCTATTCAAAGCATCTATAATTTTGTTCTTGACTCCCTTCTTGTGTTTGAGGGTGAATATGAAGGCTTGCAAGGTCTCTACCCACTTCATATGCCAATGGTTTAGCTTCTCTTGGTTATTTATGTAACTGAGTGCCTAATTATCAGTAAAGACTATAAACTCCTTAGGCAATAAATAGTGCCTCCACTTCTTCAAAGACTATACTAGAGCATACATCTCCAAGTCATAAGATGAGTATCTTTTCTTAGCATCATTTAGCTTTTCACTAAAAAAAAGCAATAGGTCTCTCTTCTTGATTGAGCACTACTCCAATAGCCATGTGGCTTGCATGACATTCCACTTGAAATATCTTATTGAAGTCTAGTAAGGCAAGGACTGGTTGTTCTACAACCTTCTTCTTCAATGTCTCAAATGATTCATCTGCCTCTTTGGTCCAACTGAACCTGAACTTTTGTCCTCCCTTTATGGTGTCAAGCATAGGTTCACACACATGACTAAATCCTCTTATGAACTTCCTATAAAAATTTGCTAACCCATGGAAACTTTAGACACCATTCATAGTTATAGGTGTAGGCCAAGACAATATAGCACTTACCTTCTCTTGGTCCATTTTCAACTCACCTTGTGAGTTTACAAAACCCAAGTAGATGATCTCCTCCTGTATGAACAAACACTTATCCAAATTGATCATTAGTTGCTCTTCATGTAACCTCTTGAGAACCATATCTATGTGTTTGACGTGCTCCTCCCTTGCGTGACTGAATATCAAGATATCATCTAGATATACTATGACAAATTTTCCTATGAATTCCACCAAAACTTCATTCATTAACCTCATAAAGGTACTAGGGGCATTGGAAAACCCAAATGGAATGACTTTCCATTCATACAACCCTTCATTAGTTTTAAAAGTTTTCTTCCATTCATCTCCTAGCCTTATTCTAATCTGATGGTATCCACTTTTTAGATCCATATTTGTATAATACTTGGCACTCCCTAAGAAATCAAGTAAATCTTCTATTCTAGGGATTCAGAACCTATACCTTATGGTTATCTTGTTGATGGCTCTTGAGTCTGTACAAAGCCTCCAAGTGCCTTCTTTCTTGGGTGCAAGGACTTTTGATATTGCACATGGGCTTAGAATTTTTCCAATTAGTCCTAATTCAAGCAAATCTTCAATCTACCTTGCCATTTCTGCATTTTGGTCTGGGGTGAGCTTGTAGGTTGCTTTGTTTGGCAATGTAGATCCAGGGATCATATCTATGCAATGACTGATGTCCCTTATCGGTAGTAGGGACCTTGGCATTCCATCTAAGATGATGTCTTGATGCTTATTAAACAATTGTCTAACTATTAGGTGTATGTGCTTTGGTCCTCCTTCTTTCTCTTTTGCAAACTACTCTTTCCTTGTCACGTTGGGGCTAGGCATGAGGGCATAGAAAACTGCACCTTTCTCTGCAATCTCCTTCATGAACTATTTACCTTCTACCATCAACACTCTTGTATCCTTCCCTTTTGATTCCATCTCTTCCTCTATCAGAGGTAAGAGTTCTATCACCTTACCATCTTTGGTGATTGAGTAGGTGTTTCTCAACTCATCATGATGAGATTTCAAGTCATATTGCCATGGTTTCCTAAACAAGAGATGGCATGCATCCATTTTGGCTATGTCAAATAGCAATCTATCCTTGTAAATTCCAATCTGAAACTCCACCCAGGCCTACTCTTCCACTACTGCTTGTTGACCTTGGGTGGGCCATGAGACCTTATAGGGGTAAGGGTGAGGCAACTTCCTAAGTTTCAGATTTTCTACCATTTCAAGTGATACAAAATTTTTAGTGGATACGGAGTCTATCAGAACCTTGCATACCTTTCCTCCTACCTTGCATGTGGTTTTGAAAAGAGATTTCCTTTGTGTAGGCTCCTTATTGGGTATCTTCATGGTGGTTACTACTCTCCTCATCATCAGAGCCTCTCCTCTTTCAGGGTATCCATAGCTATCAGGAGCACTAATACTTTTGATAAGTGTTTGCACTTGCCACACTTTGACAATCAGATTCATGCACCAAATTGCTTCTCCTTTCTCCCACGGAGCTAGAAGCCTTCTCCAGACACTTATTGGCCATATGCCCTTCTTGGTTACAGTCATAACATCTAGGAGGTCCTCTACCTTGGGATCTTCCTCTAGAGGGTGGTCTCCTACTCCAAAATAGTTAAGACGTCAGACCTCCACAAAAATAAATCTATTTCATCTCTCTATCTACTCCATGTATGGTGTGATTCAAATCAATCTATACAGGCACATGCAACTCCTACAAACTCAAGATTCCTGCAAAGTCAGGATTTCTGGGAAAACTATAGTATTTTGTGTATTATTGCTTCTCAAAACTCCAACTCCAACATCAGAAATCTTGGGAATCATGCCCACAAGGCTTATACAACTCTCTAATGATTTCCCACCAAATTTGGAGTAGTTTGGAGCCGTTGAAAGGCTTCCCCCAACCGATTTACAAAAAGTTGCACTTTTGCACTCAAAAGTTGCATTTTTGCAATTTTGCACAAAAAGTTGTCATACTCTCTAAGGTTGGGATCCACATACATCGACAAACCAAGCACAAATCTAGACCATCTATTACCCCTTTTTACCACATTGTCCCAATTGGCTTCTCAAATTGCCTAATTGGTGACATGGGCTTACATGGTGGGGTTTATTGCATACATGAAACACAAGACACACTAAGACACCCTAATGATCCTAGTGTTCATCCTTAGGGTCATGAATAGCTTGTTGATGAGGTTCTCCTACACCAGATCATATGTGGTTGTTTGTTTGAAGAAGCTGGTATGTTTGACATTGTCAATGGATTTGATAATGTTTGATCATGAGAGGAAGAGCTATCTCCTTTGAGAGTAACCTTCTTTCAAGCACAGGTTATGGCATTTGTAGTTTGTGTTTTATTTTGTTTGTCTTTAACTATGATCACATTGCAATATCTAGATTGGGAAGATTCAATCATGTTGATCACATTGTCATTGTTGGCATATGTGTAATTGACTTTGTCACCTCCCTTGGATTTTGAGGAATCACCCTACTCATAAGAAGGTAAAGGATCTTTGAAGGCTTTGTGATCAACATTAGTCATATGGTTTCCAACAACAATTTTGCCAACACTGATGAAGTCTTGAATCTTGTGTTTGAGTTTCATGCAGTTATTTGTTGTATGACCCTTGTTTCAATGATAGTCATAGTACTCGTTTACTCTCCACCATTTAGGTTTGACCTCAGGATCATATGGCTTAGAGTTGTTAGGCAATGTGATCAGTTTGATTGCCAATAGAGTTTTAAAAGTTGACTCATAGGATTCACCAGAGGAGTAAAATCATGCTTAGGTTTTGAAACCCAAGGTTTCTCTTTAAACCACTCTTTTGATTTCTTAGGTGGGTTTTTTGTAGTGGTTTCATCTTCTTTGAGGGCTTGTGTTCCACTAGTCAGGTTGAATACTACAAGTTTTGATTTTGGTTTGACATTATCAACCAATTCGTCATTAACAACATTTTTGTTATTATCTTTGTTGTACTTCCAGTATTTGTTAATTTCTTTGGAACTAGAGCCTTGATGTGTTTCTTTATAAAGTGATATATCGCCTTTCCTTACAAGAACGTCTTCCATCTTGAGAGAACTATCCACCATTTTGTTGAATGAAGGGTATACTTTCATTTGGATATTATATTTCAACTCAGGGTTCAAATTATTGACAAATATGTCCATTTTCTCATAATCGGGAATGGGTCGTGAATACCTGAGAACCTCTTTCTCCAACACTAAAGGAAAGTAATAAAAGGTTCTCCTATCTTCTGTTTAGTATTACAAAGCTCGATCATTGTGACCGGCTGACGAATGTTATAGGAGTATTGTTGTAAAAACAATTCAACTAGTTCTTCAAAAGATTTAATTCCTATAGATAGGCTTGAAAACCATTCCATAGCTTGTCCTCCTAAACTTCTTGGAAAGAGGCGCATGAGATAAGTCTGTTCATGCATGAACTCCATACATAGGGCCCAAAATTATCAGACATGGTTTTAGGGATCCAAGTTTCCATCATATTTATCGAACTTAGGAATTTATGTTCTAGAAGGAAACAAAGGCATGTAAAGACTCTTGTCAAATGGAAATGGGAAAATCGTATCCAAGGAATATTTCATAGAAGATTTGTCTTTGTCTTTCATTTCCTCAATCTCACTTTGTAATTCTTGTAATTGTTTTGTCACCAATGCTAGTGGAGTATTATCTTCTTTAGTGATAAGAATTTCAACATTGTAATTAGGGGGGAGTTTGGCTCCTTGTTTGGCCAATTCTAGAAAGTATTCTTCTTTTTCTCAGGCCATGATAATCTTCATCATGTTTTTGAAGTCTTTGTCTTTTTGACATTTTGTTATTGTATCTTCTCTGGGTTTGGAAAATTCAAAATCGTTGGAAGAGGAATCACTGTGATTAGCTTGGATGATAAGATCATCATGAGCTTTACCTTTATCAACCTCTTTTTCTTGTATTCCTTCAGACATATTAGAAGATAAGGATTGATCCAAAAGTGGGTTGTTTGAAGACGAAGGTTTGTCTTAGTTTTGTTGTTCAAAAGATTCGTCAAAAATCAGTTGCTCTTGGTTAAAAGGATTGGTTTGCAATGTTATTGTCTCTTCCTTTTTCTTGTTCTTGTTCTTGGAAGAGATCCTGGTTTGAATACGCATTTACAATTGACGTGACCAAGATTCAGATGTGATATAGATGTCAAGATTAAATCAAAGCTAGTTACATGTTTTAACGTAGTCATTAAGAAAGGTGACTAAGACTTAGTCTGGTTTCAAGAATGATATATCCTATGTAAGACGTCATCTAAGCAACTTAGGTTGATTAAGTTTGATAAGAGATTGATTGAACTAGCTGGGAGATAACCGACAAAGTCATGCAACACAATGATAGGGATATCTATCAAGGTTGTTTATGCTCAAGATTATGATGACTAGATTTATGCTCACAATAGAATGATTAGGAAAGTATGATAGATTTGAAAAGGATGTAAAAGGAAAGACTTTTGGGTTGATAGAATCAGAGGGTCGTACGACCAAATATGTCAACCTAGATGATAGTTTAGTGAGTCCCAGATGACAAAGATAGTTTCGCATATGGTTCGCTGCTCAAACTCACACGATAGTTTAATACTTACCAAACGATAACTTTTCACAGACCAGAATGACTCATAAGACATAGTTCATAAGGTCAAATGACAATCTTCAGAGTCCAGAACAATAGTTTAAATAAGCCAGAACGACAAACTAGAAGACTCAGATGACAATGTAGGTATCCTGTACGATGAATTAGGAAGCTCGTACGACAATTCTGATCAGAGGCAAATTTTTTGACATGGAGACTGAGTTTTTGACAACTAAATTCAATTTTGTTTTTTTGTGTTTTTGAGTTTTTCCAGTTTTTTCCAGTTTTAGTTTTAGCTTCAAACAAAAAACATAGAAAACACGTAATATCCAAAGTGATTTCAAACACAACATGCTAATTCTAAGGGAATTGGTTGAGAGAGAAAACTTTAACTTGCAGACTCAATTACACACCCAATAGCTAATCAGAATATGACCGCTGAATCTCATGCAATGGATTCTCAATGCCATATTAGCTGACTCCAAATGCTAATGGGGGCATGAAATGGCAAGTATCTATTGGACACAATGGATCATTGAGAGGGGGGTGACTCAGTGATTTAAACTCTTTTTTCTTTAACAAAGAGATACTAGTAAAGTAGATGACAAGTTCAATGCTAATCGGTAACTTAAACAATGCAAGTAGAGTGTGTGAAAGGACTAGCTAAAACCTTAACATCACACATGAACAAGAATAAATCACACAACACCAAATATATAGGAGGAAAACCCAACATGGGAAAAATCTCAGTGAGAATAGATGCTGTAGATCTTCTTTTCCAATCTAGCCTCACAATAAATTCCGATTACAATATTTAGGGCACAAACCCCTGATTTATGAGCACCAACCCCTGCACAATTTATAGGCTACAACCTAAAGGAGCTACAACCCCTGCATTAAGCTTCAACTTAGTGAAAACAATATAAAACTCAGTTATACAAATGAAATCACTGTTGCAAATCAAGTTTTGCAACCTTGCAATATTCTCCTCTGCTATTTTCTCCCTTACTAGTCTGTATTCTCTCCACTCACTCTGCAGCTTGACTCTGTTGATAACTTTTCTAAATCCCCTCTCACAAAGTCTTTTCACCTTCAACTCATACTTGATCACTCGTAATCAGGTACAACTTCTATCAGTTTGTTCCTCACACTGGTTTACTTTGCTTCTCCATATCAGTCAGATGTTCACTCATAAACACTTGAAGTGTTTTTATCTGCAGCTCTCAAACAATAGTTTTATGATTGTCTTCTCTCTATAGTAGCAACAATCACAGTCTCAAGTCATCATCTTTAAACTTGAGATTTCCTGCCAACAGTCAATTCAAACTTGGGGCGGTTAGGGTTTTCTTTACCCGACACAATCTACATGAGATCCAATCCAGTCTGTCTTTGATCGATCACCTATACTCAAGGAATGCATCTTTACACATTTTCCATTATCCATTGCATACTTGCTAAAGATAGCAATCTCTTACACGATTTTCTACCTTGACATTTGTCAACCCATAAAAAGCTCAGCTATTTCCTTCTCGAGATCTTTTTGCAATCTGATTTCTTTTCTTCAATCCAAGCACCAACTACTCCCTAATCTTCCTTTATCATTCTTTCTTCCCTGATCCCCATCAGTTAGTTACAATCCCATGATTTTTGGTTGTTTCATTAATGTAGACTAGTTGTTTCAATAACCATGTCGATGGAGGCTTCACCAACCTTTGCATGTTTGCCACCTCAACTCCACATGGCATCACAATGGTCATACACTTAGCTCACTGACACATAGTCAGTTTACACTTGAATATTCAGAAAACTCATACTAGTACAAGCCTTTACCGATGAGACCTCCTTCTCCTGCTTAACCGGTAGTGCACACTAAACTGATAGCAAATCTTCACCTCTGGTGGTTTGTGATTACTTTAACATTCTGCTTCTTCATCATAAATAGGCAGCCAAACTCCAGACCGGTTATCACTCACCATTCTCACACACACATACATCTTACCTCATACCGATGAAGTCACTGATATTCTTAACAACTGCTTGTCTTTCACCATACCAGTACACTCTTCTTCAGACCGAATGACATACCTCTACAGGTAGCCTGCCTGCAATGCCGGTTGACACCAAGGACAACTCAATGCCAACAATCTCCACCTTTGGCATTGATGTCAACATCTTCTTTTCCAATTTCTCTCCCCCTTTGAAAACAATGGCAAAGGGAACCTTAGTCTAACACCAATAATATCTCCCTTGACTACATCTGGTTAAGACACACTCTCCCCCTATGTCCATGCTTAAAGATTCAAGAGTCATAAGATAGTAGCAATGGTTAACCCCCCCTGAATCATGCAATCTCCTATGCATTCAAGTGCTTCTAGATGGTGGGACAACTCCCATCTTTTGTCTCAAATACTCAAATGGGCCCAAGGGAAGTGGCTTGGTAAATATGTCAGCAATCTACTCATCAGTGGGAACATACTCTATCATGACCTCCTTGTTAGCTACATTCTCCCTCAAGAAGTGATACTTGATTGCAATGTGTTTTGTTCTTGAGTGCATTATTGGATTCTTGGAGATGTTGATTGCACTTGAGTTATCACACCGAAATGGAATGGGTTCTAGTATCTCCACATGTATATCTTTCAATGTCTGCTTCATCCATAAAACCTGTGAACAAAATGTAGCAGCTGCTATGTACTCTGCCTCCACAGTAGATAGTGACACTGAATCTTGCTTCTTACTATGTCATGATACTAACTGGTCTCCTAAGTAGAAAGCACCTCGACTTGTGTTTTTCTGGTCATCAATACTTCCTGCCCAATTTACATCAATATAATCTTGCAAAGACAAGTCTCCTTTCTTTCGATACCATAGACCATAGCTAATAATTCCTTGTAGATACTTGAAGATTCTTCTGACTGCATTTAAGTGAGACTGTTTAGGAGTAGCTTGAAATATTGCTACCATGCAAACAACTTGTGCAATATCTGGTCTAGATGTTGTTAAATACAGTAGACTACCGACTATAGACCTATACAATGTTTGCTCAAATTCTAGTGATTCATCTAGTTTTCTCAACTTACAACCAGTAACCATGGGAGTACTTACCAGTTTGCTGTCGTCCATTTGAAATTTCTTCAACATGTCTTTCGCATACTTGGTTTGGGAGATGAAAATTCCTTTCTCCTTCTCTAAGATCTGCAAACCAAGAAAATAGGACAACTCACCCAGCATGGAAATCTCAAACTTTGTCTTCATTTGATCTACAAATTCTTTGCACATGATGTCCTTGTCTCCACCAAAGATAATATCATCCACATATACAATGACTATAATCATGTGATCTCTATTTACCTTGACATACAAGTTGTTGTTTTCATTCCCTTTCCGAAATCCTTGCTCCTTCAAGTATTTGTCTAACCAGGAATACAATGCTTTGGGAGCCTGCTTCAAACCATATAGAGCTTTCTTCAACTGACATACAAAACTCTCATCTTCATGCAACAAGTACCCTTCTAGTTGTTCCATATACACCTCTTCTTCAATATTTCCATTGATAAAAGCAAATTTCACATCCATCTAATATACTTTATATCCCTTGTAGACTCAGAAAGCTAAAAACATTCTTATTGCCTCTAACCTAGAAATCTGTGCAAAGGTTTCTTCAAAGTCAATACCTTCAACTTGAGCATACCCTTTGAAAACTAACCTTTCTTTATGTTAGACTATCTTACCTTCTTCATTCATCTTGTTCCATTAGAACCATTTGGTACCTATGACATTCTTGTCTGCTAGTCTAGGAACAAGTTCCCAAGTCTGATTTTTCTCAATTTGTCTTAGTTCTTCATCCATGGCGTCTACCCACTTCTCTCTTTTGCTAGCATCATCAAAAGTTTTGGGCTCTACTTCAGTCATGAGATAGAAATTTACTTGGTCACCTTCCTGGGCTAATCTCCTTCTGGTCTACACACCTTCATTCCTATCTCCTATGATATGTTCTTCCAAATGATTCTTTTGCACACATCTGTTGGGAATCTTGTTTAGGACATCTTCTATTGGTCCATTGTTAGATTGTTCTTCATATTCAATATCTAACTCATCAATGTAGGGTGCAGGTGCAGATTGTCCTCTGTGTAAGTCTTTATCTATTCTCACATGTACACTCTCAACCACTCTTCTCAATCTCTTGTTGTAGCATTTGTAGGCCTTACCGTTGGCTGAGTATCCTAAGAAAATTCCTTCATCACTCTGGAAATCAAAACTTCCCAAACCATCAGCATCTTTCTTGATGAAGCACTTACTCCCAAACACTCTAAAGTGTTTGAGTGATGGTTTCCTTTCATTCCATATATCATAAGGGGTCATTCTATTGTTCACCCTTAACTAAACCCGGTTTAAAGTGTAGACAATAGTATGAACCACTTCCTTCCAATTTATATCCAGTATGTTGGCCTCATTCAACATTGTCCTGGGCATCTCCTTCATTGTCCTATTTTTCCTCTCTACCACCCCATTTTGCTAAGGTGTCCTTCCAGTTGAATATTGTCTTCGAATTCCATGTTTCTCATAGTAGTCAACAAATTCATTTGAAGAAAATTCTCCACCCCAGTCAAATCTTAAGCATTTTAATTGGTGTCCACTTTCATTTTCCACCATCTTCCTGAAAATTTTGAATCTCTTAAATCCTTGTGACTTGTCATGCACGAAGGTTACCCAAGTCATGCTTGAGTAATCATCTATGAACAACATGAAATACCTTTCTTCGGCCAATCCTCTTGTCCTTGTTGGCCCACATAAGTCTGTATGTATCAACTCCAAAGGTCTTGAGGTGTTATATTCTTTTGTTTTAAAGCTGACCTTTGCTTGCTTACCTTTGACACATTCATCATAGAATGTGCTTGCTGGTTTTATGATATGAGGTATGTTTCTCACATACTGGTTCTTGCTTATCTTAACCAGATTGTCAAAATTCACATGGCCTAGTCTTTGGTGCCACATCCAACTTTCATCAACCTATCCCATCATGCATTGGGACTCATAGCATTCCTTCAAATTGTAGACATTACCCTCTGTTCTCTTTCCTTTTGCTACCACCTGCTCGGTACTCTGCTTCTTTATCTCGCAACTGATAGAGTCAAATGAGAACTTGTACCCTTTGTCACACATCTTACTTACACTCAGGAGGTTATGCTTCAAACTGTCCACATAGTACACATCATGAGCCTTGAGCTTTCCATCAATATTTAGTGTATCCCAGCCTTTGATCTTGATGGAGGAGTTGTCACCAAAACAGACTGAACCACCATTCCAATCATCAAGCTTGATGAACTTTTTCTTATCTCCAGTCATATGACTTGAGCAACCATTATCAAATACCCATAAATTCCTTCTTTTAGCATGTAGAGCAATCTATACAACTAGGCTGGACTCTGTCTTGTTTTTCTCCTTCTCTACCCAAACCAGTTTCTCTTCTTTCTTTTCCTCTTCTATCACTTTGTGTTCCGGTTTTATTTCCAACTTCTCATCTGGTACAATTTTCTTTTGTTTGTCGGTTCTCAGCTAACAATACTATAAAGCGGAAAATCGCGATCGAACCCTAGTTGCTCTCCCCTCTTCCAACTCCGAGGAGAGAGAAGGGAGGTTCACTAGGGTTGATGGTTTTCACTTAGGGGAGAGACTTTACATTCAAAAGAGGGGTTGAAACCCACAAGATCCAATCCCACGCAATGCAAGATTGGATGCTAAATGTGTTTCAAGGGTTATGACAGCAAGGCTACCCTCTTTTGTAAAGAATGTGCATAGAAGAATTAAGCTAGGAATACATAGAAAGTGACAAAGATTTGCTTATAAACTGAGATAGGAAAACAGTATGAAGCTGCGGACCTGGAATTAGCAGTAAAATGTCGATATGGCGCTGTCCTCCAAATTTGAGCAAAAGTTGTCGGGATGATGGCGCCCGGCGCCACGGTCCTCCGAAAAATCCGCGAAACAAAGGGGGATCTGTTCGTCTCTGCACAAGGATTCCAGATCTTCAATTTCAGCCATGTACCTGCAACCTACACATAGAAAAGCGAAGACGATTGGGGGGTTAGGGATTAGGGGTTTGCCTTTAGGTCAAACCCCAGTTTTGGAATTAACCAAGAAATGAGCAAGAGCTGTAAATGTAAATGACTGTAAAACAAGTACTAATACCTTGTTCTAAGGATGTTTGTATCCTTATGTGCGAAGGTTTAAATGTTGTTGTTTGTTGTATGTTTGTATGTTGTATGTAGCATGTAGTATGTGATCTCCTCTTCAATGGTTGAATCCTTGTCTTGAATGCAACACTTAGCCTTGAATGGAGACTTGAAATGATCAAATGCTTGAATGCTTGAATGCTTGAGTATAGTTTCCATGCTTTTTCCATCATATCGAATGAAAGAGGAAAATGTAGTTTATATACTTGTCATTTAGGGCTGATAGACTGATTTTCCCGACCTTAGGCCGACCAGGGAAAGTTAATTTCCAAATTGCAAACAAAAAGACCCGAAGTCCAAAGGAGACCGGGCCCAAAATAGGACCCAGGGACCAGGGCGCTGGGCGCCATGGTCCTGGGGGACCAGGGCACTGGGCACCCTGGTCCTAAAGGACCAGGGCCCTGGGCACTCTGGTCCCACCTCCCGGGACAGCAGGGTGCAAAGGAGGTTCAGGCCAGGGTGCAAGAAAATGCAGTTTTTAGTGTCATAATCAGGTTTCGGGGTCTCCATTCAGGTTGCGTGTTGCGTCGCCATCGTGAAGACCGAAATGCAGTCGAAATTGCAAGTGTCACAATTTTAGGATGCTACATTTAGCCCCCACTTTAGCGGGAGTATAGGCGTATGCTCATACTTCCGGTAAAGTACAAGGAAACAACATTGAAAAACTTTCACCACGTCAAGGAGGCAAGATACACCAAGCCCCCAGTGGACTAAGGATCTTACGACTTCAATTGACAAAGTAAAAGGGAAGATCACGAGGGAGAACCATGACTATCAGTAGTAAGGTTCCCTCACTATGAGTCATGCAAGAAAGATATCAAAAATTTTCAAGGCAAAGCTAAATTTGTCAAGAAATTTTCAAGTATCTTGAAAAGATATGAACGGGATGTATGCCCCCCTACGTTAAAGCGATCGCACACGCCTCACCGGGGGTGATTGCTTTAAGGTAGTGATACATATAAGGAATGAGAAAGGAAAGGAGCACGTTATCGCAAGGATTTAGCCCCCAAGTGTGAGATAAGCCCAAGGATAATAGACACAAAACACAAAGCACGAGGTGACTTCGCTTTCCTCGAGGTCAGTATGCTGTATGATAATTCATGTGTATCATATGTATGTATGCATAATTGTTCTTCATTCCCCAATCAAGGAAGGTCACCTAGAAGAAGGGAACACATGTATCTTTTGAGTCAACATGAGAGAGATTGAGAGATCTCAATGCTTTGCATTGTCCTCAAGTAGACAAAACTAAGGACAACAAATAGAAGAATGAGAATAACATATAGAAGAAGTAACACAAGAGAGGAGGAGAGAATTTTCTATGCTAATGTATCTAGTCTAGCACGTCATCTACCCCCTGATCTTGCTGATCAATGTTTCGGGAAGGCAGGGAACACGCTAGAGGAGGAACATTCAACACAGCAGATGGAGCTATCACAAGATCCAAACAAGGGCTATGTTCATATCCCAAGCCGCGGTGTTCTTGTCTAGGAGCTAGGATAAGTGCTTTAGAAAATTCATTAGATAAATGGTTATTAATATCAACAAGTTCATATTCACTATCAGAAGTAAGAGATGTAACATTTTCATCTATATCATCATCAAGATTTATAAAAATAGGGTCTTTAATTCGCACAGGATCAAGACCATCATGCATCTTATGTTTAGGAGATTTTGGAGAAAATGGAATAATGCTTGTTGAAGGTGTTTTTGGAGATTGCAAAGTTTGAGAAGCAGCTGCTTGAGCCCTAAGACAATGCTTTCGTCAGCGTTCGCGTGCAGAACGATTTCGTCTAGTCTTAGTAGGAAGTGAAGAAGATTGAGGAGGAGGAATGTTCTCATCCTTATTACTTGGGTGTTTAGGTTGTGGTCTCTTAGGCTGGATAATAGGAGAAGAAGAAGGTCTCTTCTCTCTATAAAAAGAAGGAGGAACTGCTCCATATAATGGAGGAATTTTTGGTTTAGGAAGAAGACCAAGTCCATCATGACGAGGAGGGATAGGTCTACTTTTAGGAAGTTTATTAGATATAGACATAGTCACATCCATAGGGATGGGTTGGGAATCTTCTTGAGGAAAGACATTAGTTTTATCTTTCAAAGGAAGAACTTCCTTCTCAAGAACAATAGGAATATCAAGTTTAGGTGTTCTAGGTTCACTTAAAGATAGAATCATATCTGTTTTCCATTTTTGATAAGATTTGAAAAGATGATCACTTCGCGGAGGAAGAGATTGGAATTGTTTAGGCCAAAAGTAATCAAGAGGAACGCTAGAAGTTCTTTCAGTTGGTTTAAAGAGACTATGATTGACAGTAACAGCTTCACCATTATGGGGAAATTTCAAACACTTATGAATAGGAGAAGCAATAGCTTTCATGGAAGATAGCCAAGGATAGCCAAGCTTCACACGAAATTGTTCGGATGAAGGAATAATAGCAAAGTTCACATCAAGGGATTTGTTATGGACCTCAATAGGCAATGTAATAGAACCAATTGCAGGAGAAGAAAATGCATCAAATAGTTTCACAATCACATCTGTTTTGTCATAGATCACTTGATTCAATTGCAAAGTAAAAAGAAATTCTTCAGTAATAACATTAACCATGCATGAAGGATCAATAAGCACTCCACGGCAAGGTGTATTCTTGACTTTTGCAACTATGTATAAAGGACCATCAGGTGCCCTAATGGTTTCACTGGAATCAAATGTGATGGAAGGTTCTTTAGGGTTTTCTTGCTGCTCTACAAAGTTAATCACATTCGGAGTCATAGACACAAGACCATCAGATGAAAAAGAGGAATCATTAGTCTCAATCGCATTAGAGGTATGAGAAGGTAATGGATCAGTGAAAATCTGGAGATTTTGATTAGGAGGAGCTACAGATGTATTGCCTTTATCATTCACTCGAGAAACAGAAATAGTATTATTATCAATCAAATCTTGAATTTTACCCTTTAAAGAAAAACATTTTTCAGTATCATGCCCAGGCTGACGATGAAATTGACAAAAGGCTTTGTTATCAAAATAAGGTGAAGTAATCTTTGTAGGATCAATTTGCCTTATAGGAGGAAGAGTAAGCACATTTTGTTCCAATAACTTATTCATAATACTATGCAATGATTCATTCAAAGGAGTATACTTTCTTTCTTTCTTGAAAAATTTAGAAATAGGAGGCACACCTGATGCTGCATTCACATTGTTGTTGATGATGTTTTCATTGAATTTGATGCAATCTCTATTCGGTTTAAACTTCCCAAATGGTTGTTGACTGCTATCACCCTTATCACTCGGAGCCATAGGATGTGATTGTTCCATTTGACTCACAGTCAGTTGATAATTGTGAAGAGTTGCACACAACTGTTGGAAAGAAGTAAACTCAGAAAACAGAAGTTTGTCTCGAATATCTTTTTGTAAATTAGAAATAAAGATTCTCTGAATATCATTGTCAGGCACTGGAAAAGAAATTTGAGCATACAAATGCTTATATCTACCAATGAAATCAGTCACTTTTTCTTTAACACCTTGTTTACAATGCATTAAATCAATCAAAGTAACTTTAGGACTTATATTGTTTTGAAATTGTTGAATGAAAGCATTTGCAAGTTGTTCGAAAGAAGTAATAGAATAGGAAGGCAACGAGCAATACCATTGTAGGGCTTTGTCTCTTAATGTTCTAGTGAATAGTTTTGCAAGCAACCTTGGGTCATAAGCAAAATCAGTACAAATTGTTTGAAAAGTCTTAACATGTGTTAGAGGATCACCTTTACCATTATAAAGCTCCAAATGCGGGATTTCAACATGTTTAGGGGGAATAGCTCGAACAATGTCAAGAGAAAGTGGGCTCGCAACATCAAATGTGGGCACACTAAACTTAGATTGATTCATAGAGGCAATTTGTTGCTGTAAAGAAGAGACAGTTTGTGCAAGATTGTTAATGGTCACTTCAGTCGAAGATTTCATATTAGACGTGTTAGATTGTGATGGAGGTGTTATGTTATTGAAAGAAGGTAGAGAGTAAGGTGGTGGGACACTATGATAGTTTATCATAGGAGATGATTGGACAGGAGGAACACTACAAGGAGGAATGGAATGATTGAATGAATTGCCCCCTTGCGTCATGTTCATTTGTGGAGATGTAATAGGGACACTCATTGAAGGAGTGAATGAAGAAGTTGGATTGAATGAAGGAGGAGGGTTAATTGAAGAAGAGGGATTGCCCCTCTGACTAGTGATCATAGGAGGAATGTCTTGTGTAGAAGTAGCCATTATGTTTGATGTAAAGGTAGGTATGCTAGCAATAGAAGTCATCAAAGGAATAGAATGATTGACTTGTGTAGGAGGTTGTGTATAACCTAAAGTTTCGACACAACTCTTCATAGGCATCACATTCGAATCCACAATGTGTGCAATACCACGCAAAATATCAATTCCATTCTTATCACTTTGAAGCATACATTTTAGACCCTCAATTAAAGGAAGAGCTTGACTATCGGGGTATTCTTGAGACATCCATTGTCGAAAATCGTCAAATTGGTTATCCAATTTTGAAAGTTGTTCTTCAGAAACCTCATGGAGAGCTTCTTCATCATTAGGAGGATTAGAGGAATTACCCATGTCCTCGTTAAAAAGGCTATTCAAATTAGGTTCCATCTCCTCGGTAATTAAACCTCGGAAAGACTTAATTCTACGGCTTCGTCTAACGGGAATAGTGTAAGTAGGGCTTATTGTTGTAAAACTCATGCACTAGAGAGGGAGAGAAAATTTTGATTTTAGAGGTAGCAATTTTCAATAAAATCAGCCAATCTTCCAGATTTAAGCTGTTAAATGCAATCACGACAATCTCCCGAAATTTCGGAAAAAATGTCCAGGACCATGGCGCTCGGAGTGCAACACCGTCCTTGCAACTTTTTTTGAAATTTGCAGGGATGAAAGGTATGATGATTTTAGAGCTAATCTGAAAAAATTGAGTGATTTTACGATCTGTAGATAGGCCAAATTAAAGTTGCAATCTCAAAATTGAACCCTACCAAGATTGTCGAAAAATGCAAAATTTGAATTTTGAAAAAAAAGAGGGAAACTGAAATTTTGAATTTTATGATTTTAGAGGGAATGTCAAGAGCAATGCAAATTTTGAAATTCAAAAATTGACTCAATTTCACGCAAAATTCAATTTTGAAAGCGGAAATCAAAGTTGTTGTAATTAAGCACTTAATTTCAAAAGTCACAAATTGTAAGAATTTGAATAAAGCACTGAAATTTCGAATGAATGCAAACACACTTTTCAGATTTAGGACAGTAAGAACACAATTTTGACAAAAAATTTCAGTTTCAATGATTTTTGAATGATTAGAAGCGTTAATCCAAGCAATCCCTAGACCAACTTTGACTTTAATTTTGAAGGTGTTAAAATTGATAAAATCAGCCAAAATTCTGGATTTTAGCAGAAAAATACAATAAGATCTAGCTCCCGAAATTTCGGAAAAAATGTCGGGGACGATGGCGCTCGGAGTGCACACGGTCCTCGCAACTTTTTTCCAAATTCTCAAGGATGAAAGATATTGTGATTTTATTGCGGAATCCAAAGTTACAGCTGATTTGGAGATGTTTTGATCAGTGAAATTGTCAGTCAAAGGTTGAATCAAGAGGGTTTCAAAAATTAAGGTTTTAACACTTAACCACTTAATTTTCAAAATTAAAGCATAGATATGAATTGATAATTTGTAATAGAAGGGCAGATCTGAAACAAGCATTAACATTTAGACATTTCACAAGCTTAATTACTAAAAAGAAAATTTAGGGTTTTTATGCAATTAACCTCTTAAATTTTGTAAAAGATCAAACATGGAAATGTAATCAAGGAATCCAATTTTCAGATCTAATTATGAATAATCAGAAAGGATGTTCACGTCGGGTTCACCAAAATGTAAAGCGGAAAATCGCGATCGAACCCTAGTTGCTCTCCCCTCTTCCAACTCCGAGGAGAGAGAAGGGACGTTCACTAGGGTTGATGGTTTTCACTTAGGGGAGCGACTTTACATTCAAAAGAGGGGTTGAAACCCACAAGATCCAATCCCACGCAATGCAAGATTGGATGCTAAATGTGTTTCAAGGGTTATGACAGCAAGGCTACCCTCTTTTGTAAAGAATGTGCATAGAAGAATTAAGCTAGGAATACATAGAAAGTGACAAAGATTTGCTTATAAACTGAGATAGGAATATAGTATGAAGCTGCGGACCTGGAATTAGCAGTAAAATGTCGATACGGCGCTGTCCTACAAATTTGAGCAAAAGTTGTCGGGACGATGGCGCCCGGTGCCACGGTCCTCCGAAAAATCCGCGAAACGAAGGGGGATCTGTTCGTCTCTGCACAAGGATTCCAGATCTTCAATTTCAGCCGCGTACCTGCAACCTACACACAGAAAAGCAAAGACGATTGGGGGGTTAGGGATTAGGGGTTTGCCTTTAGGTCAAACCCCCGTTTTGGAATTAACCAAGAAATGAGCAAGAGCTGTAAATGTAAATGACTGTAAAACAAGTACTAATACCTTGTTCTAAGGATGTTTGTATCCTTATGTGCGAAGGTTTAAATGTTGTTGTTTGTTGTATGTTTGTATGTTGTATGTAGCATGTAGTATGTGATCTCCTCTTCAATGGTTGAATCCTTGTCTTGAATGCAACACTTAGCCTTGAATGGAGACTTGAAATGATCAAATGCTTGAATGCTTGAATGCTTGAGTATAGTTTCCACGCTTTTTCCATCATATCGAATGAAAGAGGAAAATGTAGTTTATATACTTGTCATTTAGGGCTGATAGACTGATTTTCCCGACCTTAGGCCGACTAGGGAAAGTTAATTTCCAAATTGCAAACAAAAAGACCCGAAGTCCAAAGGAGACCGGGCCCAAAATAGGACCCAGGGACCAGGGCGCTGGGCGCCATGGTCCTGGGGGACCAGGGTGCTGGGCGCCCTAGTCCTGAAGGACCAGGGCACTGGGCGCTCTGGTCCCACCTCCCAGGACAGCAGGGTGCAAAGGAGGTTCAGGCCAGGGTGCAAGAAAATGCAGTTTTCAGTGTCATAATCAGGTTTCGGGGTCTCCATTCAGGTTGCGTGTTGCGTCGCCATCGTGAAGACCGAAATGCAGTCGAAATTCCAAGTGTCACAATTTTAGGACGCTACAAATACATTGCTATGTGACCAAATTTTTGACACTTTAGCATTTCACATTAGCACTATAAGATGTACTCAATGCATTCTTGTAGGACATTTGCATATTACTCCTACATTCATAACTGTTGTGACCAAACTCAATGCAATTATAACATATGACATTTGTACTTTGTAATACAGCAAATGAGTTTCTATTCTCAAAACCTGGGTTAACATTCATTTTCCTACAATCTTCCATTATATGACCAAACTTATTACACTGGTGACAATAGCCATGAAAATTTGGAACATACCAGTTAGGTTTTCTTGAATCTACGAATGGCTGCCTCACTGGGGAGTCTTCCTTTCATGCTGCTAACCCTTATGAATCCTTCATGATCAATACTTACATTTCTCCTTGGATCTATATGTCGATGCATTGAGTATGGTCTTTGGTTCATTGATTGAGCACACCGGTTTGTGTGGTGATTTCTAGTAGCATCTGCATATGTTTTATTGTCAGTATCCTTGCCTACTGTGAATGTCTTCTTCTATTCACCTTTATTTGAGGAAGTGAATTCTATCTCCTTATCATATGTGTCTTTTTTGTTTGAGCTTTGACCTTCTTGAAAACCTAAGCCACCGGTATCTTTGAATTGCTTCTGTTTTCTCAACATCTTGTCCATGGCTTCAGTGTTGCCTTCAAATTTGCTTCTCAGTTTTATTTCTTCCCGTCTTTTCTCTAAGTCCTTTTGAAGTTTCACTATTTCTGCTTCTAGATTCTGAAGTTCCTTTTCCTTTTCACTCAGACCAGTACTGGTGACTTCACACATCCTCTTTCCCTCTTCCAACTGGAGTTTTAGATTTGCAATAGTTCTCTTGGACTCTTCAAGAGATTGCTCCAGTTATTCTTGTTCTTCAGTTGCAGCCCTTTTTACCTTCGTTAAGTCTCTTCTTGTTTTCTTTATCTCATGTAAGGCACTAATGAGTTCTGCTTCAAGGTCTACTTCTCCTTCTTTCTCTTCCTCTTCTTCTTCTTCAGGTATCCGTACCTCTTGAGCTATGAAAATGTTTGCTTTGACTTCATCTCCACTGCAACAGTCATCTGAGGCACTTTCCTCATCTATGGTATCATCTTCATGTGTGTAAAGACTGTTATGCTTTTGGGAGCCTTTTCTACCATGTTGGTAGACATTTTTCTTCCTATCCTTACCATATGATCTGGTTGCATTATACACTCAGATGGCAATAGTTGATGTTGTCATTGGTGGCAACCAACTAGTAGCATGGTTCATAGGTTACACCGGCAACAAATATCATCTACTAGCACTGACAGGCACTACAGGATATTCACACTGGCACCCAATCTACACTGACAGAAGATCTTATTGGCACCCTAGCCAACATGGAAATTATATTGTATAGCTGACATTATGAATTGTAAAGATTCATATATGTATGAGGTCTTGTAGTTCATTTTGTAAGTATGAAAGGAATGTAATTAGGTAATTAATGCAAGTGGTAAATGAGAGTGAATATATGTATATGCATTATGATGTAATTATTTTATGAGTGAATAAGAGCAAAGCAGAGTGAAGCATGGTTTATGGCAAAGGTATATGACAAAGCTTAAACGGGTACTGAATCCAATGTTGCAGATGCTATTTTGAGCATACATTGTCATTGGATTTAATCATCATCCAATTTTGTAGTCAGTGGGACTCCTATTTTGTATTAAGCAGTGAGCTCTAGGCTATTGGTCTTCCTGGATGTGCATGCCCCTATTGTATAAGTAATATTTATTCATATTGGCCAGTGAGTAAATATTGTGGGTCACAAATCCCATCGATTTTTTTTCCCTTCCAGGTTTCCTCGCCAAAAATATGTCTTATGGTGTGCATTGATGATTATATTATTATTTCTCTTTATTGCATTATTGCTTGTTTATCGGTACATTAATTTGGATTATAAAGATGCAAACAAAGTTTAAATATTTCAATAACTAGTTAGACACTGATCCCCCCCCCTCCTAGTGTCTTTGGGACTGATCAAGTATCTAACATGATCTTCTACCACTTAATTGATCATCTTCATTATTATCACCATAAGGACATTTAGTAGCAAAATGTCCTATCTTTCCATAGTTGAAACATTTCAAATGTAGCTTGCCTTTATATTTGCCTGAACCTGTCTTGAGTCTTCTGACAAAGTAACCCATGATGTCATCAGAGTCTTCACTAGTTGCATCATGAGTAGATTCTTCTTTTCCTTTTCTTGAAGTCTTGAATGCAGCTTCTTTCTTCACCACATCAGTACCGACAGTTCTCATCTCATTAGAAGTTAGAGAGCCATACAGCTCATCCATTGTAAATACTTTCAAATATTTTGCTTCTTCTATTGTTGAGACCTTTATATCATACTTAGATGTAAGAGATCTAAGTACTTTCTTCACTATCACCTCATCTTTTATTTATTCTCCAAGCCCTCTAATGGTATTTTTTGTTTCATCAACCCTTTGGAGGTAGTCATCAATCTTCTCTTCATCTCTCATTTTCAAACACTCAAGTTGTGCTCTCAATGTTTGCAACTTGGCTTCCTTTACCTTAGCATCGCCTTCAAATATCTTCTGCAACTTGTCCCAAGTTTCCTTGGCAAAAGAGCAGTGCATAAATTTGACAAATTCATTATCAGACAACCCACTAAGAATGACATTCTTAGCTTTAGCATTATTCTCATATTCCCTCTTAGCATTTGGATCAGTAGGGGGATTATTAGGGACTGTATACCCATTCACAACCTAGAGAGGACAGATAGGTTTCCATTCTTCTGCTCCAAAAGAGATAATTGACACCATCAAACTGATAGTTCTGATACTTAATATAAAGTACAGATGCCAATAGCTAGCAATATGGGAGGGGGGGGAGTGAATCATACAAACTTAAACTTCCATAAAATCAATAGATTCAACCTCGGTAACTTATACTTCAACAACTTAACCAAAACTGCTAAACATGCAAACTCATAAACACATAATCATCATAACACTCATAACACTAGATTTAACGTGGAAACCCAAATAGGGAAAAACCACTGTGGGATTTCGGACCCACTAAGAAATATACTCTTCTAGATTATGCTTGGTTAAAAACAAATCCTGCTAAAGATTACAAACACATTGCTAGATGTGACCCGGTTAAGGGATTTCCCTTAGATCTGTTAGGATCTTCACTTTGTTAGAAGTGACCTTGTCAAAGGATTTCAAACACTCATTTAGAATTTTATCTTGCTAGAGGGTTTACATATAAGATTGTTAAGTCCACTCGGTTAAGAGATTTTCTGTCACTTACAAAATAACAGTAATACAAATCTATCTGCAACTTCACATCTAAAATGCTAAAGCAGATTCCTATTTGCTCAAAACAATCTAGTCATAGGACTTATCTTGTCCCTCTATTGGGCTCTCTACTCTATTATTCAAATAGGTCTTCAAGTTTCTGTGCTCGGTAATCACTATGTAGCATCCCTGTGCATACACTTGACCACATACATTGTTTATTAACAATTTCTTATTTATAAACAATTGCTAATCGCTCAATCTCCTTGATCACATTTCCCATGATCAATCTTAACCATCAAATCTTCAAACTTGACCAGGTTCAATGTGTCCTTCGATCTAAAAGCATTTTACCTTACCTCGGGACTTGCAGTCCTTTCTTGGAACTTGCACAAGGTTATAGCAGTTCAATCTGTGCTGTACATCTTCCTGTCAATTTTCCTTTACCATAGATCCTTAACAAACTTCATGTGTGACATTCCAATCATTTACACATCTCCAGCTAATCATTGTCCTTCATTAAATAATACTTTTATCCATCTCATGCGCACTGTCATAACTCGGTTGCAACTTGGTGAATACTAAACTTTACTCGGTAGACATTCTGCCTTCATTAACTAATATCGATAACCTTAGGGTTTACCGACTAGGTTCTTTGCTCGGTGACATAGTATAGTATCAACATTACAATAAACAACATATGTAGAATATCAAAACAATCTAAACATCATGATCTCATCATTGTCTAACTCGGTAATAGTTGCCCATTGAATAACTTATTTCTCCTCTTTAATCATCACATGCTTTCTGTGTCTTTTACCAACATCTTAATTCTCTTCTATTCAATCTTCTCAAGATATGGCAACATCATACTAAATCAGATAATCAATTCCTTGACATCAATGACAAAATAATGTTATAAAGATAGTTATCATCCTTCTTCAGTTATATCAATAATCTTCAACAACCTTCTCAATATCCTTACTGAATATCAACAATCTACTGATGTTGAAATGCCAACAATATTTCTTACTGTTATGCCAACAATATCCCCCTTTGGCATTGATGGAAAAACCAATAAATAAATGGTAATACCAACAAGATATTCAAATTGATTCGGATTTAGATTGCTGTTAGATTTCAACTGTTATCCTTGATCTGTTGTCTTGCATTTCATCTTCTCCATTTTTGCAATCTTCTCCCCCTGTCATTAGTCGTCTGTTATTTTCATTAGTCAGGGCTTCACCATCTAGTCAACCATTTAGCTTTCTAGCCAAACCATTTATAGTCTTCTCCCCCTTTGACAACAATGCCAAAAAAGTAAAAGAACGAAATCATGATTCCTTCCTCTGTGAAGTGATTTGCCTTGTTGTGTAACATCTGAGACTCAGTTAGATCAACTTGTCTCTATTCATAATTTCTTGCACAATCTTTAGAAAACCTTCTAAAGTGCATAAATCAACATCAATCGACACATAATATTCTATAGATTCATCGAATTGATGCTTTCACCGAGCTCGGTCAGTGAGTAGAAGATAAGGGTAGGACCCCTAACTTGCTTCTGAGATACTCAAAAGTGTCCCTTGGCAATGGCTTTGTGAAGATATCTGCTAATTGCTCCTTTGAACTAATATATTCCAGCACAACTTTCTTCTCTTGAACTTCTTCTCTGAGATAATGATACTTTATGGATATATGCTTTGTCTTAGAGTGCATTATTGGATTCTTTGAAATGTTAATAGCACTAGTATTATCACATAATATAGTTACTGGCTCGGTAACTTTCTCATTTATACCTTCCAACAGTTGTTTGATGAATGCTATATTGGTACAGTTCAATGCTGCAGCAACATATTCAGCTTCTGCTGTTGACTGTGAAATACATCCTTGTTTCTTGCTAAGCCAACTTACTAGTCTTTCTCCTAAAAAGAGAGCTCCACCACTTGTGCATTTCCTGTCATCTATGTTGCCAGCCCAATCAACATCAGTATAAACTTTTAAATCAAAATTATTCCTCTTTTCATTTACTAAGCCATAATCTTCAGTGCCTCTCAGGTATCTGAAAATTCTCTTGATTGCTGTCATATGTGTCTCCTTGGGATTTGTAGAGAATCTTGCTACAATACCTATTGCATGTGCTATATCTAGTCTACTATGCACAACATATTGCAATTTTCCAATCATAGATCGGTAAAGTGTCCAATCAACAGATGCAGATTCATCATTCTTTGATAATTTATAGTTAGTAGTCATAAGAGTACTTATTGGTTTAGAATCCTCCATTCCAAATTTCTTCAAGATTTCCTTTATGTACTTGGATTGAGTAATGAAAATCTCATCTTTCATTTGCAATATCTTTAAGCCTATAAAATACTTTATTTCTCCAATTAGTGACATCTCAAATTCTTTGCACATTTCATTTCCAAAATTCTTGCATAAGGAGTCATTACCACAAAATATGATATCATCAACAAATATGGCTGAGATCAGTATTCCATTGTCCTCATCTTCCTTCATGTACATATTGTTGTTTTCTCTTGTCCTTATAAAACCAATCTTGATCAAATAAGAGTGCAATCTTTCATACCATGCTCTTGGTGCTTGCTTTAGACCATATAAAGCTTTGTTCAGTTTGTATACCTGATCTTTACTCCTGTCTTCAACAAATCCTTCAGGTTGTTCTATATAAACTTCTTCTTCTAGTATACCATTCAAAAATGCAGATTTGACATCCATTTGATATACCTTGAAATTTTTGAAAGAAACATATGCCAACAATGTTCTTACTCCCTCAAGTCTAGCCATAGGTGCAAAAGTCTCACCATAATCTATTCCTTCTTCCTGAGCATAACCTTTGCAAACTAGTCTTGCTTTGTTGCGAATAACCTCGCCTTTCTCAATTAGCTTGTTTCTAAAAATCCACTTAGCACCGATTATATTTTTGTCCTTTGGTCTTGGGATTAGTGTCCATGTGTCATTCTTCTTGATTTGATCAATCTCTTCTGTCATAGCATTTACCCAATCTTCACTGTTAAATGTCTCTTTCACTATTCTTGGTTCAAATTCAGATATTAGACATGTGTTCTGTCTCAGTTTGTTCCTTGTCATCACTAGATCATCCTTATCTCTTATAATCTGACTTGATGCATGATTTCTTCTGACATACTTTGCTAATATAGGCTCGGTAGGTTCTGTATGATCTTCTTCATCACTCGGTAACTAGAAATTATCTTCATTTTCTTCAGCAACTTTCTCGGTAGGACTTCTCGGTTGAACATAAATGAATTCTTCATAATATTTTGGTTCTTTGGAGTTTCCTTCATCATTTCTTTTTCAAAATTCATCAATTTTTGCATTTGGACTTTCCACTATTTTGTTAGATGATTTGATCAGACATTTAAATGCTTTACTTCTAGAAGAATAACCAAGAAATGTTCCTTCTTCACTTTTCTGATCAAATTTTCCATTTGTCATCTTTGTGAACATAGCATCTACTTCCAAAGATTTTAAAGTAACTTACATTAGGTTTCTTGTCATACCAGATCTCATAAGGTGTCTTCATAGTTCCTTTCTTCAATTGAACTCGGTTCAGGGTGTAAACTACAGTGTTGATTGCTTCTCTCCAAAATGTTTGAGGTACCCTCTTTTCTATCATCAGGTTCTTGCACAATCCACAATTGATCTATTTCTTCTCTTGGCTATCCCATTTTGCTAAGGTGTTCTCGGTGCAGATACTTGCCTCTTTATACCATGATCATTGCAAATAAGTTAAATTCATCAGAAGCGAATTCTCCTCCTCTATAAGATCTAAGACATTTTAGTTGTCTTCCTATTTCATTTTCAACTCTTGCCTTGTACAATTTGAACATTTGAAAAGCTTCTGATTTCTCTTTTAAAAACATGACTGACATCATTCTTGAGTAATCATCCATAAATAATATGAAATATTTATCACCATAATAACTTTGAACTTTTATAGGACCACAAAGATTAGTATGTACTAGATCTAAAATTCCTTTAGAAGTGTAGGACTTACTTGTAAAGCTTGATCTTCACATCTTACCCATATGGCATCCTCGGCACATAGCATTCTCAGGTTTTTCAAGACTCGGTAGACCTCTTACTCAATGCTTCTTACTTATTTTGATCAGATTATCAAAATTTACATGACAAAACGTTTTATGCCATAATTAGGTATCATCTATCTTTGCATAAAGATACTTGTTCCTAGTTGAGTCAAGATGAAATGTATTACCTTTTGTTTATGTCCTGGTAGCAGCTAACTTTCCATGCTTGTCATGAACTTTGACAATTTCTCTCTGAAATTCTATTCGGTATCTTGCATTGTTTAGTTGTGGTACACTCAACAAATTGTATTTCAAACCATCAACCCAGTATACATCATCACATTTAGCATTGTCAAGAAGTGTTATAGATCCTTTACCTTTCACCAAACGTGGTGCAACATTACCAAATCTTACATAGCCTCCATCATAGTCTTCTAGTTTAACAAACTTGTGTTTATCACTTCTCATATGATGTGAGCATCCATTGACTATGATCCAAGAATCATTATTATTTATGTGAGATATTAGGGATTTTTCTTCATACCTTTCTTCATCTAATCCATCTTTAATAGCCACATAAACAACTTCCTCAGTATCAGTTTCATTAGATTCATCATCATTGGATTCCTCATCTGCTACTAGACGTGTCTTTCTATCTCTCCTTTTGAAGTCTCGGTGTCCTCTGTATTGGTTATCTTTCTGCCTGTTATCTTGGTATTCTCTCTTTTCACTAGATTCTTTATTAGGGTAGTTAGAAGTCATATGTCCTATTTTATCACAATTGAAACATTTTAAAGGTAGCTTTCCTTTATACTTACCTTTTCCTCTCAGTAACCTTCTGGCTAATAGTGCTTCAAATTCTTCTTGCTTCTTGATTTCCTCATACAGTTTGTGCACTTTTTCCATGTTCTTGCGAAATCTTTCACTTGCTCCACTGTGATCTCCTTCAGAGTACTTACTCATTCTATCATTGTAATCATTAGATTCACTAATATGAAAAGAACTGAATGCAGATTCTACTTTATTTACCAAAGACCCACTGTTATCAAAATTACTTAACTCAAATGCATGTAGCTTACCAATAGTAGTATCTAAAAAAACTGACATGTTAGGTACAGACCTCCTTTTCTTCAATAGTTCCAACTACTCCATTAATTTGATTGACAATCTCCTTTAGTCTTGTACTATATTGGGTTATGTTCTCACCTTCATTCATTTTCATGGATTCAAGTTGTCCTCTTAGACTATCTACTTTTTCTCTTTGAACATGTTCATCACCTCCATACATAGATATGAGCTTAGTCCACATTCCTTTTGCATCATTACAACCTTCTAGATCATTAAACTCTGAGTCGGTCAATGCTGATGTAATTTCAATCATAGCTTGAATATGTTCTTGCTTTGCCTTTATCTCTTCCAAGGTCATAGGGTTGGTGCTCAGTGCAATGTAATCATTTTCTAGATAATATGTTGCATATTCTCCAATTGTTGATAAATGCAGCTTCATCCTTTTCTGCCATGTGGGGAAACTTGACTTGTTCAGCTTCGGTGCATCCCTTTTATACTTCTTCAAATCTTTGCCTCAAGTACCTTTAAACTTTTCTTCTGAAGTCCAAAGCTTTGATACCAATTGATAGTTCTGATACTTAATGTAAAGTACAGATGCCAATAGCTAACAAGATGAGAGGGGGGGGGGTGAATCATACAAACTTAAGCTCCCATAAAATCAATAGATTCAACCTTGGTAACTTATACTTCAGCAACTTAACCAAAACTGCTAAACATGCAAACTCATAAACACATAATCATCATAATAGTCATAACACCAGATTTAACGTGGAAACCTAAATAGGGAAAAACCACTGTGGGATTTCAGACCCACTAAGAAATATACTCTTCTAGAGTATGCTCGGTTAAAAGCAAATCCTATTAAAGATTACAAACACATTGATAGATGTGACCCAGTTAAGGGAATTCCCTCAGATCTGTTAGGATCTTCACTTTGTTAGAAGTGACCTTGTCAAAGGATTTCAAACACTCATTTAAAATGTTACCTTGCTAGAGGGTTTACATATAAGACTGTTAAGTCCACTCGGTTAAGAGATTTTTTGTCACTTATAAAATAAAAGTAATACAAATCTATCTGCAACTTCACATCTAAAATGCTAAAGCAGATTCTTATTTGCTCAAAACAATCTAGTCATAGGACTTATCTTGTTCCTCTACTGGGCTCTCTACTCTATTATTCAAACAGGTCTTCAAGTTTTTGTGCTCGGTAATCACTATGTAGCATCCCTATACATACACTTCCCCGCATACAATGTTTATTAACAATTTCTTATTTATAAACAATTGCTAACTACTCAATCTCCTTGATCACATTTCCCATGATCAATCTTAGCCATCAGATCTTCAAACTTGACTAGGTTCAATTTATTCTTCAATATGAAAATGTTTTACCTTACCTCGGGCCTTGCAATCCTTTCTTGGAACTTGCACAAGGTTATTGCGGTTCAATTTGCATTGTAGATCTTCTTGCCGATTTTCCTTTACCATAGATCCTTAACAAACTTCATGCGCGACATTCCAATCATTTATACATCTCCAGCTAATCATTGTCCTTCATTAAATAATGCTTTTATCCATTCCATGCACACTGTCATAACTTAGTTGCAACTTGATGAATACTAAACTTTACTCGGTAGACATTCTGCCTTCATTAATCGATATCGATAACCTTAGGGTTTGCCGACTGGATTCCTTAGGGTTTACTGACTAGGTTCTTTGCCCAGTGACATAGTATAGTATAAACCTTACAATAAACAACATATGTAGAATATCAAAACAATCTAAACATCATGATTTCATCATTGTCTAACTTGGTAATAGTTGCCCATTGAATAACTTATTTCTCCTCTTTAATCATCACATTCTTTCTATGTCTTTTACCGACATCTTAATTCTCTTCTAATCAATCTTCTCAAGTTATGGCAACATCATACTGAATCAGATAATCAATTCCTTGACATCAATGACAAAATAATGTTATAAAGATAGTTATCATCCTTCTTCAATTATATCAATAATCTTCAACAACCTTCTCAATATCCTTACTGAATATCAACAATCTCTTGATATTGAAATGCCAACAATCTTTCTTACTATAATGCCAACACAAACATAGGATCTTTTGAATTGGCGGATTCATTTCTTTCCATTGTGAACACTTGACACGATCTACAAAAGCTAGAGAATACTTTGGAAAAAATAGGTTACCTAGGTTGTTAGGACCCAAGAGGCAACTAAGAGGGGGGGGTGAATCAGTTGTCTATTAATTTCAACCCAATTATAACTTAATCAAACATGATACTTAATACCAGTAAACCAAACTTAAGGCAAGTTGACAGATTAACAGTTAATATTAATACCGGTGAAACTTAATGCATAAAATAGAAAGAGAAACAACATCCACAACTCATAAGACAAAGATGTTAATGTGGAAACCCTATAAGGGAAAAAACACGAGGTGGGAAACCTTACCCACAATCAAATGATACTACTGTAGATAGTATGTGTATACAAATGGATTCTGCACATGCAAAAAGGACAACCGCCTAGAGCACACTGCTCGAATGAGAGTTGCAATGACTACAACAGGATGGTTAAATCCTAGAATAATGTATTGCTCAAAATAGCATCTCCAATGCTGGATTCAGTATCGGTTAAGCTCTGATAATCACCTTCAAACCTTCCTTTAACCTTCTCTATGGTTTGATCATATGATCTTCAATATTCGCCCATACCATGCTATAATACCATAACCTTACATACCATATACCATCACATATCATCTCACAAATGAGATCTTACATATATTACCAAAACCTAAGACCAAATGTGTGAATATTACAATTAAATTAATTACAAATAAGTCAAGATGTGATGCATCATGTTGGCTTAATACATTTACAACAATATCCAATCAATAAGTCATCTCCATAGCATGTCGTGTTGATCTGGAATAGATAATGCATACTGGTCCATAACCTAGACCAATTTGTCGGTAACAGCAAATATGTCAACCCAATTAGACCAATAACCAAAACACCAAAACCAAGTATCCAAACCATGTCTTCGACATAAACAAGTCATCCTGAATGTCAGTGAACAATATAACCTATTGGTGAACAATATAACCGGTGGCTTTGCATAAGTCACTAAACATGTTGGTGAACACAATGTGTCAGTTCAACATAATCAAAGATCTCCAGAAGGATAAGTGTTGACATCAATGACAAAACTAATGTAAAACATCCATAATACCAACAATCTCCCCCTTTGGCATTGATAGAAACACTAGATGGAAAAACATCTAAGTGCCAAAACAGAATGCCAAAAAACAAAAAACCAACAATCTCCAAAATAGATCAATACCAAAATGCAGAGAGTATATATCTCTCCCCCAATGAATAATCTCTCCCCAAGGATAATGTTTTTCCATAGATATTTCTCCCCCTTTGACATCAAAAGCCAAAGCAATACAAATACCAAAACATACAACCAACTCATACAACCAATTACAATAACCAATTGTTATAACCAAATACTTCCCCTGAGAAGTAGCTCTCCTTCATCAAAGCTAGAAAAAGAGTTTCTCTGTTAATTTCTGTTGGTTTGATGCAAATCTTCAATTGTCTAAGTCTCTACCGGTGAGGGTATTACCCCATGTTTCTCTCTGAGATATTCAAAAGTTTCCTTAGGCAAAGGCTTAGTAAAGATATATGCAATCTTTTCTTTAGTATTCACATATACCAATCTCACTTATTTTGCTTCAACATTCTCTTTCATAAAATTATATTTATAGAAACATGTTTAGTCTTAGAGTGAAATACCGGATTCTTTGATATATCAATTGCTGCTGAATTATCACAATAAATGATTATAGGTTCTTTTCATTTTACCTTTATGTCCTTCAACATTTTCTTAATCCATAATACCTGAGTACAATTAGTTGTTGCTGCAACATATTTTGATTCTATAGTTGATAATGATGTACAACTCTATTTCTTGCTTAACCATGAAATCAATCTACTACCAAGAAAGAATGCTCCACCAGTGGTGCTCTTTTTGTCATCTACATCTCCTGCCCAATTTGCATCGGTGTATGCACATAAATCAAAATTTTCATATTTAAGATACCATAAACCAAGATTTGTGCCTTGTAGATACCGGAAAATCCTTTTCACTACTGATTCATGATTTTCCTTAAGATTACTCTGAAATCTTGAAACAATACATACTACATTCATTATATCAGGTCTTGTTTGTGTCAAATATAGTAAACCTCCAATCATAGATTTGTATCTTGCCATATTAACAGGAGTTGAATCATCCTTCAATGTCAATTTATCAGTTGTAGTCATAGGAGTACTTACTGGTTTGGAGTTTTCCATACCAAATTTCTTCAGTAGTTCCTTCAAGTATTTTGTTTGACATATGAATATACCTTTATCAGTCTGTGAAATCTACAATCCTAAAAATAATTTTATCTCCCCAATCATAGACATTTCAAATTCTTCCTGCATCTTATTAGCAAAGTCTTTACATAGTCCATCTTCTGCTCCAAAAATGATATCATCAACAAAAACTTCAATAACCAATATGTCATCATTAGTCACATTGAAATATAAGTTGTTGTCAGTATTAACTTTAGTGTAACCAAGCTTCAAAAGATATTTGTCCAATCTTGCATACAAAGCTCTAGGAGCTTGCTTCAATCCATACAAAGCTTTCCTGAATCTGTAAACCATATCTTCATTATTTGACAATGAAAATCATTAGGTTGTTCAATGTAAACTTCCTCTTCAAGATCACCATTCAAAAATGTACATTTTACATCCATTTGATATACTTTATAGTTCTTATGTGCTGCAAATGCAAGAAATTGATAACTCAATGATGAGCAAATAGTACCAAACCGGTACTGAGAGGGGGAGTGTGGATCAGTACAGGCAAAATATAGTTTCTAAATCGGTTCAATAGTAATAACTCCAAATGACTGGCAAACAGTGACACCGGTTTGAAGCAAAGTAAAACTGGTAAAACCCAGAACAACTAAAACAATCATAAACCAGTTACTCACTTATCTTCCTACTCAACTCAGAACTGCACTACCATTTCACCCTTATGTATGAATAGGTAATCTATGATTGTATCTTCACAACAGCTAGTTCAACATGTTTTATAGATAGACATAAAACACTGAACCATCATAAGCTTAACAGGCAATAACAAAGCATCACACATGACACACATATTTTCAAGTGGAAACCCAACTGGGAAAAACCACGATGGGGATGAATACCCACAAACTGCTTTTTGAACTCTTTAGAAGTCCGCTTTGTTAGGAGTCTTGTCCAATTAAAGACATTACAATAGGTTCTGATAGGAAACGATCCTGTTAGGGATCACCCGGTTAAGGGTTACCTTGTTAGAGGATTTCAAGAACTCAATAGCTAAAGGATCTCCACAGCTCTATAGCTTCCCAGAACTCAATAACTTCGAGTTACCTTGTTAAAGGATTTGTATCAAGCCAGTTAAGGCTACCTGTTAAGGGATTTCACAACTGTTGAAGTGGTTAAAGATCAACATAAATTACAATGATCTGGTAACAACACTCAATGCTAATGCAGATCCATTTTGGCTCCTCTTCACCATCTGCACATTCACTTTGCAGGTATCTCTTCTCTACTTTGGTCTAGAAAGAATCATGTATCACTTCCCTTGGATACACACATACAACTTTTTCCAACAACTTTAGAAAGAAACACAACATTGACCTTATAGGAAATAGATAGGTCAGTAGCAAAAACCCTAAACCCTAAACCTATTGGGTTAAGCAATTCAAATGGTTCAATCCTGACCGTTGAATCATACTGCATTAAATGCAACAAACTTGAATCAATATCAAGACATTCTCCATCGTCCATTATCCACCGATTTCATGGCGGCTGATAACCCATTACGCGTTATCACCGTTTGACAAACTTCACACATTCCCAAGGTAGATAGGGATAGTCTTCTTCATGCAAGATCCTTCATGTGCATAGGGCTTATGTGGCAACATGATCTGTTCTCCGTTATACTGCTAACTCATCACACAAAGATCACCGATTGAGTCACATAGGCTTGAGGTACTCCAACCATAAATCCTGAAGTGGAAACTACCTACCAATCGGTAGTCATACAATGCTTCCATGTGTCGGTTCCCATAACTACATGTCGGTTCACCTTGACATGCTGGTTCATCTTGAACAAATATACTACTTCACTTTGGCATATATACCGGTTCACACATATGTTGGTTCTCTCTTCTCACATATCACATATTGACATCAATGACAACATACAATATCATTATGTCCTCATACTGGTTCACATAATGCCAACAATCTCCCCCTTTGGCATTGATGGCAATATACAAAGATATCTCTCCGCTTCACATTTTCTGCAGATATCTTTTCCACTTCACTCCTTCTCCCCCTTTGACAACAATACCAAAGTGGAGGCACAAGCATCCCTATTCCATTATGCTGCTCCCCCTGAGGAGTAGCATCCTTCAACACATCAATGAACAAAAATTTGACTATGCAATACCTGAAAGATGTGGAACAAATAGTTTTAGTTCACCTTCTGAAGGGGCAGTACCCCCAATTTGATGAATACTAAGAGGGGGGGGATGAATTAGTATGCCAAAAACCTTAGCACTTAAACACTTTGCAAGACTAGCAGTAAACCGGTAAAACAGTTTAACAAACAAACTAGTTATCACACATGCAAACCAAAATGCAAATAAAGCATTCACCCAAAAAAGCAATACAACCATAACACAAGATATTTGATGTGGAAACCCAAATGGGAAAAACCATGGTGACATGGAACTCATAAGTCACTATCTGCAGAATAGAAACTAGACCGGTTAAGGTCTTACAACGTTCTTTACCAGAATAGATCCTGTTAGGAATCTCAATCTCTGTTAGGAGATAAGTCCGATTAAAGACTACCTTGCTAGAGGATTTTAGATCCATAGGTGTGAACCACCTTGTTAGAGGATTTACAAAAGGCTTTTGGGCCTACCCGGTTAAGGGCTACAGACTCGTCGAAGGTGTAAGTAATCAACAAGTGTTTGATCCAGCTAGTAGCACAGACTACTCAATTAGATCGTTGATAAATCATTCTTAATGCACTCCTGCATTACTTCAATCTTCTACACACTCATATTCTCTCCAACTCCTCAACCACCTTAAACCCTAGCCACAATATCAACTCTTGCAACAACAATAACAACAACAACATAAAGCCCTAGACATGATGTCCTTATATAGGAAACTGATTTCATGTCGGACCAATAGGATTACATCACAATTTCCTAGGTTTAATGAACCTGGACATACTTGGTAGTACATCACAAAAATATCGCTATAATGTCGGCACCATCAAACAATCGGTGGGTGGTAGCTCATCACAAAGTACAGCCAGTTCATACAAAATGCCAGTTGCTGGTTTGACAAAATGAAGACTAGTATAAATGTGTTATACCACTTTAGTCCCTCATACCGCTTGAGATCAACATGCTGCTTCAAACTGGGAAACACATTCTACAAAACATTAATAGTCTAAAGACTATAATACAACATACCGGTTGGAATAGATACCGGTTGTGCTCTAACTGATACATATAAAGAGGATCATAATGCAAGTGTGTTTCCATCAATGACAATCACAACATAAACATAAAAAATGCCAACAATCTCCCCCTTTGGTATTGATGGCAACACTTAGGAAAATAAAATTTTGACATCTAAGTGTTTTACAACAAAAACATGCCATTAACAAAATTGCTCCCCCTAGGCATATACACTATCCCTTAATCAATTCAATGTATAGAAATTTTGCATACAGAGCATAAAGCATATATCAAAATTTTAAAGCCAGATACTTCTCCCTATTCTTCTCCAAAATAGATAGAGTACTTCTCGCCCTTTGCCAATAATGACAAAGTACCGCTGAGCAACCCTGTTTCCATTTGATATTAAAATAATAAAAGTTTATGACAACAAGGAATAATATTTGTCAAAAACTGATTTATAGTCTTGCAAAAATTGTTTCATGGATAGAGACCAGGGCTCAAGTAGGGAGGTAGCCACTTCTTTCTCTGTTTGCATTTGGGATACTTGTTCTTCCATGGCATCAATTGTGCTCATCTCCTGCGTAACTATCAAGGCATCCAAGTTTAGATAACACTTCTGAAGAATTTGCAGACGTGGAAGTAAAACCAGTTGAAGCTCCTACAAATCCCTAGATCGTGTGTTGATCTCTTGCTCCATTTTGGATGACTAGATCTAAAACCGGTGAACAGTTTGCCCATAAGTTGCAAAGGAATCATAAGGTGGCTTAAATGTGCTCAAGTAGGAATATAATTCCATTTGAAGCTTTTGCTTCTGGGCTAGCACATCATCGTAAAATAGATGGGGTTAACAGATTTTGCTTAGTAGCAGATTTCCCTCATCCAAAGCATCACTTATATCCTTTTGGTCTTTCAGCAGTTTAGACCGGAGTTCATTCAACTTCTTCACCAAAGCAATGTTAAGAGCCTTTTGATGCTCTTTCTTGACATTTGCCTTTTGATGCTTCTTCCAGGCTTTACACCTAATCATCCACTATAGTACATAGTAGCTTAAGTAACCGGTAAGGGTGTCTACAGCTGCTTGAATTATGTCTTGCTCCTTTTTCCTTCGAATGATTTCAAGGCGCTATTGAGCAACCTTGATGCTTTGCATAAGCTCCGAATCACTTGCTGACTAGAGATCAATAGGACTAGAGATATCAGCCGGTTTGTCTTGACTCTTGGTTGCCTTCAGAGTCTCCATCTGTGTGCTCTTCATTGCTTCCGCTGCCTTGTCTACTTTGCTTTTCTCCGCTGCCTTGTCTTCTTCTTCCTTCTTCTTTTTCTCTGCTTCCTTCTTCTTTTCTTGTTCCTTGTCTTCTTCTTTCTTTTTCTTCTCAGCTTCCTTTCTCTTCTTCTCTTCTTCCTCTTCCTTCTTCTTCTTTTCTTCTTCCTTCTTCTTCTTCTCTTCCTTATCCTCTTCTTCTTTCTTTTTCCTTTCATCTTCCTTCCTCTTCTCCTCTTCTTCTTTCTTTTTCCTCTCATCTTCTTGCTTCTTTTTCTCTTCATCTTTTCTTTTCTCCTCTTCCTCTTTTCTCTTCTCTTCCTCTTTCCTCTTCTCTTCCTCTTTCCTCTTCTCTTCCTCTTTCCGCTTCTGTTCCTCTTTCCTCTTCTCTTCCTCTTTCCCCTTTTTCTCATCTTCATCCCTCTTCTTCTTCTCTGCCTGTTCCTCAGCCACTTCTTGTGTGTCCTTGGCTTGCTCACTGCCCTGTTCGACTTGTTGCACCTGTTCCATTCTCTTATAAGGTATGTCCTGAGTGACATCTTCTATGTCCAGGGCATCGACATCAATAGTGTCAATTAGTTCTTCAACCAGGTTTCATTCTTCATCAAAAACTTCATCTAGTTTGGATATAACTGGTTCTTTTTCCACTTGTAGGTTGGCCATACGTGCTTTTTGAGAATTGATAGCATAATCCATATGCTGGTGAGTGTCTTTTTCAACATCATCAATTTTCCCCTCTAACAGCCAGAGTCTTCTTTTCCTTGTGAAGAAGAGTCCTTTATTTTGGTCCAAAATATCAAATAATTCTATGTTTGAGAGGTCGGGAAGGTAATGTGCAAAGACTTTCTCCCTAATCTCCTGTTCTTTTTCTATGGCTATGCACCATTTATTATCTAATGCCTTATATAATGAATCCGGTGTCTGAGATTTAATCTCTGATGGTGACCGTTTATTTTTACACAAATAAATAATAATCTCCTGTGTACTTCATCTTTCTCCTCACCATTAAAATCATCATAATAGTCTACTAAATCATGCAATAATTTTCTCCTAATATTCTTTACTGTCCTTTGAAAATGTGTCAAAGGTTTATATGAGGAGATATCAATATTTATCGGTGCGGATGCTGCCAGTTCATTCTTCTTCATCTTCTTTGTTTGTCTAGCCTTCTTTGGCATCTCCTCAGATTCAATCTCTTCAGAGTCTGGTTCATTTGAATTAGTCTTCCTTTTTCTTTCAAAGACTTTTGCTGGTGCCACTTCCAGTTTCTTCTTTGCAGGTGACCGCTTGGTCACTCTTGGAGTTGTAGTAGTAGCCAGTGTCGATGTTGCAGGCACTGCCTTTGCTTTCTTTGCTGCTGGTTCTTTTCCTTTCTTAACAAGGGGTTCCTCGACTGGTGCAATACTCTCTAGATAGGTTTCGGTCCTCTTCACCTTAGGATCAAGAGGTGAGGCAATAAGGGTTGAGGCATACCCTTCTAGCATATCATACATCACCTTATAGCCCATTGGCTCCACTTCTTCCATTTTAGGCTCAACAGCCTCCATTAAGCATTTGTCCACCTAGATGGTGAAACAGATGTCATCCTCATATTTCATAACAATATCACTTGAGATCCTCACCCTTTGAATCATCTTCCTTCTGAACTCATCAAAATACTTGTTCAGAATATCAGGGTAATCAGTTCCAAGTGCTTCAATGCTTTCCTTGATTTTATTGGTTACCGGTTGGTCACCAGACCACTGAACGTCTCCTACTCCTAGGAAGTAGCCTTGAAAATAGAAGAACAACCCTACCAGTAGTTGTCCAAACTTAAACCTAAGTGCATTATCCTTTTTGATGGCCTTCAGATTCAACATGAGTTGTCTCTGCATACCGGTGCACAGATCAAATGATGCATACTCCTTTATCATCCGGTAAGCAGCATTTACCACTGCAGCAGATACAGAGTTAATCCTGCTGGCTGAGAATTTTCTATAGCCTATCACCATGTAGGCATACTTCACCAAATCATCCTTGATAGGATTAACTATCATACCTCATGAGTCACTCGTTGAACCAGTGAGCTTGGCCATTTCCATTTTGCTTACTGTTCTTAGGGCTGGCACTTCCCCTGTGTTGCAGAAACTGGTGACTGCATGAATTGCCTATGGTTTGATATCATGCATCCTCTCCAGGTACATCTTGTCACCATGGACTCTACTCAAAATGATCCTAATATGATCCTCTATAAATTTTTCCAGAAAGTATACTGCATTATGGAGTTTCTTCTTCTCTAAGATACTAAATTCTAGTTTGATTTTCTTATCCTTGCCACAAAATAAACCTAACTAGGTGTGAATAGCTCAAGACCCTAGGTCTTCTATTTTGCAATCAATATAGTCAGAGATTCCCTCTTCTACTATCACTCCAACTGGAACTTGTGATAGGGCATTATACTTTGACTTCCTTTGAATGAAACTTTCCAACTCAATGGATGTACTAGAACTAGTATGAGATGCAGAAGCCATTGTAGAGTATTTCAAGAACACAAAAAATACCTTTAAAATGCAAATTTAGGGCTTCCTAATTTTCCTTCACTCCACACTCTGTCAGTTGTTGAATCACCTACTTTGTGTTCACCTGATCATTTGCAAATTGAATCTGAATCTCCTTCATGATTTGTTAATCTCTTGAAATCTTAGCTCAACTTTCCTTTTCTTCGCTTTGCACTTTGAAAAACTTTTCTTCGCTCAAAAATAGATAGTGAGAAATGATTTGAAATATGCTTTTATACATGTCTCTCACCTACCACCATTAATGCTCCTCTACTAGGGCACAAACCCTAATTTTTCCTTTTTACCATTTCCAGTCTTCTACCAAGCGACAGGTATCACATACCGGTTAAGGTCTTTTGCCGGTATAAATTGGGGGTTCAAAACATTTTTCCGTTTGCTCCCCCTAAGCCTTTTGAAACTCAGTTTTCTAGTTTCGATATTTCCACACAAGGTGCAGAAACCAGTTCCTCTTCCAACATTACTGATTTCCTCTTCCAAGTCTTGTTCATATCCATTTGAATGGTGTCAACATCAATGTCTCCTTCCAGAGTGACCGGTATATCATCAAATATGCTCTTTCTTGATCTACAAAATTTGGCAATGTGACCCAGTTTGTTGTAGTGATAGCAAACCAATCCAGGTGCTCTCCAAGGTCCATTGTTCATGTTTCCATTCTTCCTTCTACATGTTGCAGTAGTGTGACCATGATCATGACATACCATACAGTTTGCTCTCCATCCGGTTGTTGCTTTATAGGCACTGCTTCTTGGCTTATGATTGAAGACATTAAACCGGTTGTGATTTCAGTTCACAAAAGGTTCAGGACCAACTCCTTAGGTCCTCTGAGGATATCTTCCAGTGTCATTCATGATAGACCTGCATTCAAATGCTCTATGCCCATACTTGTTGCATGCATAATAGTTACCATCAAATCTATAGGGTCTAAGCTAATCATTTAGAAAATAAGGAAAATTGTTGTAAGCCTTACTCCTACACACATTAGCAATATGTCCTTCTTTAAGATAGTTAAAACAAATAGGTTTAAACTTTTGCTTACCTTTATCCTTTGATGCTTCAGCATTTGTTCCTAAGGATTCTCCTTCCTCATGTCCAGAGAAACCAAGTCCATTGGTATTCTTTACCAGTCTAGCCGACTCAAGCTTTTTCTCTAGCTTGACAGTACTTTTGCTGAACTTAGCAAGTATTTCCTTTGACTCAAAGAGTTCTTTGGAAATAGCAACATTTGTTTCCAACAGGTTTTCATTCTCAGAGATGGAAATGTTGAGTTCTCCTTGCATGTCTTCCTTTTCCACCTTGCTTGCATGGAGTTGAGCATTTAGGGCACTCATCTCTTGTTTCAGCTTGGAGATCTCAAGATCTCTTTCTTTCACAAGGTCTTCAGCTTTTCTCTGGTTCTCAAGCTCTTGACACATCTGGATAGTCAGTCCTTCCAACTCCTTTCTCAAGTTGGAATTTGATTCATTCAACTTATTTACTTCTACTATCATGGCTTCCATTTCTGCTTCATCTACAAAACTATTTTCAGATAGCTCCATCAGCTTTTCTGCATGTTCTCTCCTTTTTGCTTGAGATGCCTTGTATTTGACCATAAGATCATCATAGGCTTGCTCAGACTGAGTGAGCCATTAAGTAAGTTCCCTCAAAGTGTATTCCCCCATATCTCTTTCCAAGTGGTTAAACTTATAGAAAGGTTGGCTCTGATACCAATTGATGAATACTAAGAGGGGGGGGTGAATCAGTATGCCAAAAACCTTAGCACTTAAACACTTTGCAAGACTAGCTGTAAACCGGTAATACAGTTTAACAAAAAAACTAGTTATCACACATGCAAACCAAAATGCAAATAAAGCATTCACCCACAAAAGAAATACAACCATAACACAAGATATTTGATGTGGAAACCCAAATGGGAAAAACCACGGTGAGATGGAACTCACAAGTCACTATCTGTAGAATAGAAACTAGACTAGTTAAGGTCTTACAACGTTCTTAACTAGAATAGATCCTGTTAGGAATCTCAATCTCTGTTAGGAGATCAATCTGATTAAAGACTACCTTGCTAGAGGATTTTAGATCCACAGGTGTGAACCACCTTGTTAGAGGATTTACAAAAGGCTTTTAGGCCTACATGGTTAAGGGCTATAGACTCATCGAAGATGTGAGTAATCAACAAGTGTTTGATCTAGCTAGTAGCACAGACTACTCGATTAGATCCTTGATAGCTCATTCTTAATGCACTCCTGCATTACTTCAGTCTTCTACACACTCATATTCTCTCCAACTCCTCAACCACCTTAAACCCTAGCCGCAATATCAACTCTCGCAAAAACAATAACAACAACATAAAACCCTAGACATGATGTCCTTATATAGGAAACTGATTTCATGTCAGACCAATAGGATTACATCACAATTTCCTAGGTTCAATGAACCTAGACATACTTGGTAGTACGTCACAAAAGCATCGCTACAGTTTCGGCAATGTCAAACAATTGGTGGGTGGTAACTCATCACAAAGTACAACCAGTTCATACAAAATGTTGGTTGCCGGTTTGAAAAAATGAAGACTGGTAGAAATGTGTTATGCCGCTTTAGTCCCTCGTACCGCTTGAGATCAGCATTCCACTTCAAACTGGGAAACGCATTCTGCAAAACATCAATAGTCTAAAGACTATAATACAACATACTGGTTGGAGCATATACCAGTTGTGCTCTAACTCATACATATAAAGAGGATCTTAATGCAAGTGTAACTCCATCAATGACAATCACAACATAAACATAAAAAATGCCAGCACAATTCACCTCTTCAATGCACAAATGTAGTCTTTGGGAGAGGCTTGGTGAATATGTTTGCTAACTGCTCCTTACTAGAAACATGTTCTAGTGCAATCTCTTTATTTTGAACCTTTTCCCTCAAGAAATGATACTTAAGCTCAAAATGCTTGGTTCTAGAATGTAAAACCAGATTCTTTGAAATATTGATAGCATTTGTGTTATCACAGAATATACTTACTGGTTCAGATATAGGGATTTTGAAGCCATTTAAAACATGCTTCATCCAGATTGTCTGAGTGCAGTTCATGAAATCTGTAACATACTCTGATTCCACTGTAGACTGAGAGATACAACTCTGCTTTTTACTCATCCATGAGACCAGTCTACCACCGAGAAAGAATGCACCATTGGTTGTGCTTTTCCGGTCATCCACATTACCTGCCCAATCAACATCTATGAATACTTTCAGAATGAAATCATTGCTGTATGGGTACCACAATCCATAGTCAACTATTCCTTTTAGATACCTAAGAATCCGCTTGACTGCAACCAAGTGGGATTCTCTTAGACTTTTCTAGAACCTTATAGTAATGCCAACTGCATGTGCAATATCCGGTCTGCTATGCACTACATAATGCAACCTACCAATCATTGATCGGTATTCTTTCTCATCAACTAGTACAGAATCATCCTCTTTTGACAATTTGCAACCTGTCACCATCGGTGTACTAACCGGTTTGTTATCTTCCATGCCAAAGGTCTTCAACACCTCTTTGACATATTTGGACTAAGTGATAAAGATTCCATCTTTCATCTGCTAGATTTGCAGTCCAATGAAGAACTTAATCTCCCCTATGAGTGACATCTCAAACTCTTTCTTCATCTCATCAGCAAACTCATGACTCATCTTGTCATCTCCACCAAAGATAATGTCATCAACAAAAACTTCACAGATCAAGATCTGATCTCCTTCAGACTTCAAGTAGATATTACTATCTTCACTTGTTCTCTCAAATCCAATCATCACAAGATGGGAATGTAGACGTTCATACCATGCTCTAGGTGCCTGCTTTAGACCATATAAGGCTTTATGTAGCCTGCACACCATATCACTGTCTTCAAATAGGGAAAACCCATCTAGTTGCTCTATATACACCTCCTCTTCAAGTACACCATTTAGGAATGTAGATTTTACATCCATTTGATATACCTTTAATCCTTTAAAAATAGCATATGCAAGAAGCATACGAACTCCTTCCAATCTAGCTACAGGAGCAAAGGTTTCTCCATAGTCTTCTCCTTCTTCTTAGGCATATCCTTTGCACACCAATCTGGCTTTATTCCTAATCATTGTGCCATCCTCATTCAGCTTGTTTCTGAACACCCATTTGGTGCCAATGACATTTTTATGCTTTGGTCTGGGTAACAAGGACCATGTACCATTTTTCTCTATCTGGTCAAGTTCCTCTTCCATTTCCTTGATCCAATCTTCATCTTTATGAGCCTCTTTGAATGATTTAGGCTCAAATTCAGAGATCATACATGAGTTTTCTTTGATCTTTCTTCTTGTAAGGATTCCTGCATCCTTATCTCCTATGATCTGCTTAGGATCATGATTCAGCTTGACATACCAAGGAATGGTCTTTACTAGTTCTTCTTGCTTTTCCTCTTCCTCCTCATCTTCATCAGTATCAGCATTCACCGGTTCAGGAACACTATTACTGGTACTTGGTTGACTGACAACTAGTTCCCAGAAGGTTGCAATTGGTTATTTACAGCTTGTTCATTGCCGGTTTCCTCAGTTTTCTCAAAGGATTCATCAACTCTTACATTGATACTTTCCATAATTCTCTGAGTCCTATTGTTGTAACACTTGAGATCTTTACTCTTGGTGGAATATCATAGGAATATTCCCTCATCACATTTAGCTTCAAATTTTCCCTGATGTTCACTCCTCTTGATGTAACATTTGCTACCAAATACCCTAAAGTAGCTAACCACAGGTGTCTTACCTATCCAATACTCATAAGGAGTTTTGTCCTTACCTTTTTTGATGAGTATCCAGTTCATTGTGTAGATTGCAATGCTCACCGCTTCTCTCCAAAAGGTGTGAGCTGCCTTTCCTTGAATCAACATGGTTCTAGCTGCTTCAACCACAGTCTGGTTATTCCTCTTTGCTAGGCCATTCTGCTATGGAGTCTGGGGGTAGACAGTTGCCTCTTGATGCCAAAGTCTTCACAATACTTGTTGAATTCACCGGAAGTGAATTCCCCTCCTTGATCAATTCTAAGACACTTGATCCTTTTACTGCTTTCCTTCTCCAATAATGCTCTAAAAGCTTTGAATTTCACAAAGGCTTCAAACTTGTTTTTCAAGAATGTGACCCACATCATTCTTGAGTAGTCATCAGTGAGAATCATGAAGTACCTATCACCCTGCACACTTCTAGTTTTCATAGGACCACATAAATCAGTATGCACAAGATCAAGCAAGTTGTCAGCAGTGAAATATTTACCTTTAAAGGTTGAGGAAGATATTTTCTCCAATTGACACTCTCTGCACAAGGTATTATCCAGTTTTCTTAGCACTGACAACCCTCTAACTGCCTTGATCTTACTAGCCTTCACAATGTTATCAAAGTTTACATGGCAGAGTCTCCTATGCCATATCCAGCTATCATCAAACTTAGTTATAAGGCATGTACTTATATTTGAATTCAGATGAAATAAGTTACCTTTGGTCTGCATGCCGGTGGCCACCAATTCACCATCTTTTCCTTTGACTCTACAAACTCCATTCTTGAATTCTAGAGTGAGGCCACTATAATTCAGCTGGGCAACACTCAGAAGGTTGTGTCTGAGACCACTAACCCAGTACACATTATTAGCACTGCTCTTTCCATTCAGAGAGATGGACCCTCTGCCTTTGACCATGCATGGTGCATCATTTCCTAAGTGAACCACACCACCATCATACTCCTCCAAGGATAGAAACTTGCTCCGGTCACCTGTCATATGGTGAGAATAGCCACTTTCAATGATCCACTCATTGGAATTATCAAACCGGGAGACAAGAGCCTTCTTGTCTGCCACATCTTCCTTTACAATAGCAAACACAATGTCTTCATTCTCTTCATCTTCTGATTCCTCATCTGTGACACCTTCATCAACTACCACAAAATAGTTTCTCTAGTTTCCTCCTTTGAATTTCCTGAACCTTTCTGGTTTGTCCTTGTTATTGCCATTAGGACAGTTTATAGCAATATGTCCTATCTGGTTACAAGAAAAGCATTTCAAAGGAAGCTTACCTTTGTATTTACCAGTTCCTTTAGGAAACTTCCTGGCAAGGAGATCTTCAAACGCCATCAGAATCTCCTCATCATTCATTTCTCTACTCTGTCTAGGTTCACCACTAGTGCTAGCTTCTTTTCCTCTTACGGATGGTATAGTAGAGGCTTTAAATGCTGATTTAGTCTTTTGAACACTGCCATCAAAACTATTTAGCTCATAGGTTGTCAACTTGGCTATGATGGAGTCCAAGGATACCTTAGTCTTGTCTATTGATCTCAACTCCTAAATAGCAGCAACCCTTATTGCATAGACCGGTAATAGGGATCTCAGGACTTTGCTTACCACAGTGGAAACTTCTATTTTACCACCTGCACTCTTGATTTCTCCAACAATTGTTTTGATTCTTATTTCATACTGTTGAATGGTCTCACCTTCAACCATCCGCATATCTTCAAACTTCCCTCTTAGGCTATCTTCCTTAGCCTGTTTTACATGTTCATCACCACCATAGATATTTTCAAGAGCATCCCATACCTCTTTGGGATTTACCTTGTCATGAACATCAATAAACTCAATGTCAGATAGACTACTAATAAGGGCTTCCATGACTTGCCCATTTTCTTGTATCTCTCGTTTGGTCATCAGTCAAAGTACTGGTAGGGACAACATAGACATTCTCAACATAACTCCAGTGCTGAGCACCCATGCTTTTGATGAATATCTTCATCCTATCTTTCCATATTCTAAAATTTTGCCTGTTAAACTTTGGACCTTCCCTCTTCATCATTTGACTGGGATCTTTACCTCAAGTGGTTAAGCTTACAACACAGAGGACCTAGAGTGCTCTGATACCATTTGATAACTTAGTGATGAGAAAATAGTACCAAATTGATACTGAGAGGGGGGGTGAATCAGTACAGGCAAAATACAATTTCTAAACCGGTTCAACAACAATTACTCCAAATGACTGGCAAACAGTGACACCGGTTTGAAGCAGAGTAAAATTGGTAAAATCCAAAACAACTAAAACAATCATCAACCGGTTACTCACTTATCTTCCTACTCAACTCAAAACTACACTACCATTTCACCCTTATGTATGAGTAGGTAATCTATCATCATATCTTCACAATGACTAGTTCAACCTGTTTTATAGATAGGCATAAAACACTGAACCATCATAAGCTTAATAGGCAATAACAAAGCATCACAAGATAAAATCATCACACATGACACACATATTTTCATGTGGAAACCCAACTGGGAAAAACCATGGTGGGGATGAATACCCACAAGCTACTTTTTGAACTCTTTAGAAGTCCGCTCTGTTAGGAGCCTTGTCTAGTTTAAGACATTACAATAGGTTATGCTAGGAATCGCTTCTGTTAGGGATCACCCGGTTAAGGGATGTCTACAATACCCGGTTAAGGGTTAAACCCGGTTAGGGTTACCTTGTTAGAGGATTTCAAGAACTCAATAGCTAAAGGATCTCCGGACTCTATAGCTTCCCAGAACTCAATAACTTTGAGTTATCCTGTTAAAGGATTTGTATCAAGTCGGTTAAGGCTACCCTGTTGTGTAGGGGAAAAAGCGAGACTAGGTTAATCATGCCCTAATCCTACCTTTTGACACATATTACGGAATACAAAAGAGCCTAGAGATATCGCACAATTGGCTACTTCTTTTTGTGAAAGAGAGAGCCACGGGATATCTATTAGGATATCTATTCCCTTGTTGAAATTGTAAGATCAAGTAATGCAAGTTCAAACCCTAATCCCAAAATGCAAGTATGAACTAATAACAAGATTGCAGAATTGAGATTAAACAATGAACAGCTGTAAATACAAGGATGAAATAAGAATGCAGATGTGTACCCAGAGTCAAAATTGGACTGAAAATGTTCGGGACGGGGGCACGGGCGCCACTGTCCTGAAAACTACACCGGAAACTGCTGTTCTGCACTCTGGAACACTGTCGAAAAGCTGTCTGAAAGCTGTCTGTCCGGAGGACCAGGACACCCAGCGCCTCTGTCCCAGGGACCAGGGTGCCCAGCGCCCCTGTCCTGGTAGGACCAGGGTGCCCAGCACCCCTGTCCCGGTCTTCTACTCTGCAATTTGATACAGAGTGTTGTCTCGACCTTCTCCCTTCGGATCTGTATCTCGCAGCGTCATCCAAATCCCGAAACCTACAATGATATCTGAAAAGGGGTGTACGGGTGGCTATATAGGGTTTTGCCTTAGTCAAACCCCCACTTCGGTGATTTCCACCTCCATGAATAGCCAAGTTGTTTTGTAAAATGTATTGTGTGTGCAGACCTAGTGTGTGTGCAAGGTCCTAAAATGCAAGAAAGCAAACTAGAGCAACCTAGAAAGTAAACCCTAATTGCTTGTAAATGATAGTGTAAATGCTCTAAATCAAGATGCAATGTGATCTAAAGCATGAATAAATGATGTATTGAAGCTTATGTAAAGACATGAAAACAACATGAAATCATACCCAACCCTCAAGGGAAGAGTACAAGCCAATCTTCAGTCGGTAATCTCCTATTGTTCTTCAATGTCTTCCAAGCCCTAAGTGGATGAATGAATTTGATATATGCTTGATAGAAGGATGTTGAATGTTGTTGAAGTCTTCAAAGATCTGCTCTTTTGCTGCATATGAAGTTCCTGGAAACAAAAATCCGATCCCTTCAAATGAGGAAATAGAGCTCTTATGTATGAAACCCTAGGTCGTAAATTCGTATTTTGGCCAACCTAGAGATTGAATATTACGCCAATTTCTTGGGGTTAAGCTTTATTTTATGATTTGATCGCGCTCCTAAAATTTTGGGAAAAAAGTCCGGGACCATGTGCACTCCGGGTGCCACGGTCCCGACAACTTTTCACCAAATTTTCAGGGCCATCGGATATGATGATTTTAGAGAGAATCCCAAAGTTACAGGTGATTTCGAGATGTTTTGACCCCGAAACCAAGCCCCCAAGTTCGAAATAGGACTTAATTAGGGTTTTTGATTAAGTGGTGTATTGGAGGAATAAAATGCGAAGGGCACGCTTTAGCGAAAGGGCCCAACTTTATGATGTAGAGGACAATGAAATAGGACCTTAGACCTAATTAATTTGATTAATTAAGTTCTTAAGGAGAAATGCAATGCAGAATGTAAAATGCACTAAGGTGGGTGCTAAACTAGGTGTGAAATTGTACCACCCTAGCAAGTGCGTACAATTTACGACGCTACATTTAGCCCCCACTTTAGCGGTCATATGAGTACTACGTGCATATGCAAGCTAAAGTACAAAAAAGTAAACATTATTTGAAAAAGGATATATCCATAAGTTGTCGGACGAAGCCCCTAGCGGTATCTGCAGTACATAGTTAGGAGCCACACCCTACAAAACACACGTTAGATCACAAAATCACCTAATGCTTACTAGGAAAAGTGATGAAATCTGTGAGTAGCTATATGCCCCCCCTGTTTCGACTTGCTTATTAGGGAGGTGAAACAGGGTAGCATGTTTACTTGCGACAAATTGTGTAAGAGAGTATTGATGAGGGGTGTTCACTAAATAGGCTTCATCAGAGCACTTTTTGGAACATCCTGAGAGTAAGAGAAGGAAAATACGATTCCAATGCAACAAACGGATCGAAAATCGTATCTCCCAAACTCAAGTTATGATAAAATGAATGATAGAGGAAAGTTAGGGTTTCAAAAGTGAAGATAAACAAATGAGAGTATATACTTTGAAAGTGACACTTACATTTGTCACTTTGTTGGTTTCGGAATACTATTCATTGCAACGGAGCCCACATAGCCATCATCATGCCTTCACGACGACCAGAGCGTCCCACGAGGATCAAGATCCTGTGCTAGGTCGTGATCGACGACGAGCCACTGGACGAGGTGAGTTGACTGAACGTTTGACTTTTGATTTTTTCGCACTTTGACTTTTTTGTGATCATATGCGGGCCTTGAAGGCTGACCGGGGCCCACCCAGGGCGCCATGGTCCCTGTGGGGGCGCCCTGGTCCCCCCAGGGCGCCATGGTCCCTGACAAGGGCGCCATGGTCCCTTCAGGGCGCCATGGTCCCTGACAAGGCGCCATGGTCCCCTCAGGGCGCCATGGTCCCTGACAGGGCACCATGGTCCCTGACAGGGCACTATGGTCCTCAATCAGGGCTTGGCGAGGGGTTTTAGGACTAGCACATGATGTTCAACAGTTTGCATTAGCGATTTTGATGATCGAGTACTGATTACAGTTATGTTCTTGTGTTGCAGGGTCTCCCGTACATTAGAGAGCATACAGCAGGACATATTCTTCACAGTTTGCGAGATCAGATTCCGCGGCTGACTCAGGTAGAGAGAGACACACTATCAATTGTGGGATTGTGGTATGTGATCCTCATGCCAGCCATTCGGTTCCATCCTGCGATGCTGATGGCATTGATGGAGCGATGGGATCCTGACACATGCACTTTTCACCTTCCAGTAGGAGAGCTGACAGTCACACTCGAGGATGTGTACCGTATACTTCGTCTTCCTATCAGAGGAGCGACTATTACATACGCGACCGATCGGTCAGCGGAGGATCATCAGAGAGAGCAGATGTATTGCATAGGGAGAGTCATGCCGAGCGAGACGAGAGGTCGCATCATGGTCAGCTGGCTCTTACATCCTATAGGGGAGGTACCCCTTCTGAGATGCCTTATGATAGCCATCATAGCACTAGCCGTCTGCCCTAATGGGCGAGGGACACACATGCATGGGGGTCTCACATGGTGTATCAGAGCGATGGAGAGACACAGGAGAGTGTATGCTTGGGGTCGGAGTATGCTTGCACATCTCTATCACGACCTTGAGGAGTATGTATTTGGACAAGGGTTCAGTTTGATGACATGCACACTTCTGCAGGTGTGGATTTTAGAGCACTTCACATGCACCAGGCCCGTCGGCTTTCCACTAAGTACAGCGAGCGAGCGACCTAGGGTGTTCGCTTATCCACTTACCAACGAGTGGAGATTTGGAGATTTGTTATATTGGAGAGTGATTTTTGATAGACTGACAGCCGAGGTGATAGTGTGGAGACCTTACCTACGGATGCACAGATGGGATGGGATGGAGAGACAGTTAGCATGCCTATAGAGGAACTGCCTGCTGCGAGGACGATATGCACACATCATAGTCCCTTTCTACTTTGATCGAGTATGGAGGCAGTTCGGGCTAGAGAAGTGTGTTCCAGCCGATGTGCCCATCTATACTCGACACTCACGGGTCCTTCCCAGACCTAGAGCAGTAGCGAGACCGACGGTAGATGATATTGAGACTACAGACTTAGAGGGATCTGATCAGGATGTAGTCACTGACTACTCTGCAGAGCCTGGAGCACAGCGCAGGTACGTCTCATGGTTTATGAGATCATATCCAGGTCCTATCTTTCCACCAGATCATCCGACAGGCTATCCAGGCCCATGGAGACATGGAGACCAAGATGAGGACTAGGGATCCAGGTCAGAGGATCCAGAGGAGGGAGAGGATCATGAGGAGGCGGGAGATCCTGATCCACCTACAGGCGATCAGTCCAATGCCAAGGAGGAGGAGGAGGAGGATACAGATAGAGAGGAGGATGAGGGAGATGCAGGTGATGATGTGGATGAGGACGAGGATGAGGATGATGAGGAGGATGACGAGGAGGAGGATAGAGATGATGAGGAGGAGTCGGATGCAGCTCCCCACCATTCCGGAGATGATACCATAGCTCTGGATCCACCTCTTATTCCCCAACAAGGGGAACATGAGGCGATACAGAGACCTGTTCCTAGTACCGTCCAGCCTACACCCATCGTGCACAGATTATTCGAGCGAGGGGAGCCTAGCGGTGCCCAAGCACAGATGGTACCATATCATGATCCCTACTGGCGTGA